>NW_006775077.1:1663128-1668843 GCF_000442215.2 Lipotes vexillifer | reverse complement strand
AAAAAAAAAAAAAAAAAAAAAAGAAGAAGAAAAGAAAAAGAAAGGAAGAAAAAAACGAACAAGACTCCAGATGCCGTTAGAGGCAGTTCAGACCAGAAAAGTCCTGGGGAATCCTCTTCCATGACACCTGATGATCTTCTCAGGTGCTTCCCTCCTTGGCTCTTCCTGGCAGGTCCAGCCTAGGCACTAGACTCTGTAGGACCTCCACCAAACTGGCAGTCAAGGAGTGTGGGTTCCTCTAGAGCAGAGAGGAGCCTGGCAGAAAAGAAGCCCAGTAGATGGGACCAGAGGGGCCCAGTAGATGCAACCCATTTCAGGGAGACCTCGGGGTATTGCAGAAAGCAGAAGAAAGAAGGATTGGGGGTGAGGAGAAACGTGTGCAGAGGAGGAATGGAGTTGCCCTGGTTGCAAATGCAAAGCCTTGCTTCGTGGATGGGATTATAGCTTTTGCAAGGAGTCTTGATGGGAGGATGTAGCCCACCCTGCTTTGTTATAATCACCTTCAGAAATAGACCCATTTGTCCATTTTTAAAGCCATTTTTAGTCCCTTGCAGAAAACTGTGATATTAGCAAAAGAAAGAGAACTCAGAAGTGTTTATACTGAAAAACGATTTTAGACTTAAGTGAATTCAAAGTGAATATCGATTGTTCACATTGACTTATAGAGCCACTCTACCTTAAATGAACAACTTTTAGCTCCATTTAGAAGCATATAAGTTATGTATCAGACTCCTCTATACCAAAGAGTTATGATCGTTTAAACAGACTGCTTCAAACAGACAAGTTCATGGGTCTAGATACAGTTGAGCCCAAGCAGAAAACAGGATTATTTTACTGATGATAATTTTCTAAAAATTTTGTCTGAAAGAATGTCTATTGCCAGAGAAAATGAAAAGATTAAAATAAAAAAATAGCTTTCATACTTCTAACATCGTTTAGGTGTTTATTCATTCAGTTGTCACACAGGAGCTAGGAAAACTTTATCCATGAGACATACAATGCATTCTGTGATGGCCAACACCATTTTGGGCCACTATTTTCTTAAGCTCAGTTTTTCATCTCATGAGTTATCCATATCGTTGATGACCAAGACCATCCCAAAGCTAGTGGGCTTCCTCTAACTCCTACCTTTAGCTTCTATGTGTACAGGTCAACAGTGAGGGTGAGGCTCTCCGTACCAAATCTGAATAATAACTTAAATACATGTGAACATGTGTTTTACAAGTTACCAAGAACAGACATGGGGATCAATGTAAACATTTTCATTAACGAACCTACATGTCAATGATCTTCTATGCTGCAAATCATTTTCTTTACACTTTTTCTGCCTTTAATTACATAAAAAGCCTGGGTCCAGGAAATGGTTTGGAAAATTGCAAATTGATATTCCTTTGACTTTCTTTGTGCTTGTGTCTTAGCAATAGCCCGTTTTCCTTTCTGAGCTGACAGAAACGACTGTCAGCTTTTCCTTTCTGAGCTGACAGAAAAGGACTGTTTCCTTTCTGAACAGTCATTTCCTTCTCTTCAAGGTGGTCTTTTGACAAGAGCTGAAGTGCCTTTGCAGTGGTCCCTTCTGGGTCTGAGGCTACTGTAAAATCTTGGTGAGTAAGTGTTTAATACAAATATTGACAGTGGTTTATGGGGTACCGATTCATAAAGGACTAGAGGTAACAGTATCGAGCACTGTTCATGATTTGCTTTCCCAATCACTTAGTAAATAATGGCATTTGTCTAGAAAGAAAGTCTAAAAGTTAAATACAAAAGCGATGAGTTCTTACAAGGTAGTTAAGTGTTAAAACGAACCCAACTATAAAGTAGATTTAGATGGCCTTAAAGATCCTAGTCTAAACAGAAGAAAAAAAGAAAAAGGTGTACTGAACAGTAATAGGCAGCTTGTACATATAGAAAAGTTCTGTGTTGACTGACATGCTCTTTAGGCCCGCATACACTTTCCAGAGAAAGCTCAAACATTATATTGGTTTTCTGAGGATTGCATAATGAAATAGATAAACAAATCCTATGGGAATGTCCTTCAAATTTGATTTGTAACTACAAAGGGAATTAATGCGTAAACACCTTCAAATGTAAACAAACTAAGGCAAGTCAGAGGAGAGAGAATGGATTCTGCTTTCGTTTTCCTTCCACATAAACTTTAGGAACCTAGGTTTATTCTCTCTTTTTCTACCGCCGTACCTCCCACCCCAGTTAACAAAATGAAACATTATGTCTTAAAAGCTATTTTTTTTTTAAAGTGAACCTAACCGTATTGCCAGGTACTTGGAGGCCGATGTGGCAGCCAGAAGCTCTCGGAGAATCCAAGGTGACACTCCTGTTCGTCCCTTGACAAATGAGATGATGGTGGGAATTTTTAGAAAGGTAAAACCATTGTCTTTATTTAAATCTAGAAAGGAAAGAATTAAAACAACAACAACAAAACTACGCAAAGTGTACTATCCTAGTGTCTCCAGGACAATCTAAGAATAAATCATACCCAAATAAGGTACCATTAGTGATAATAGACAAAGCTTTAGTTTCAAGTTGGAAGTGATTAAATTGCCATGAGCAAAGAACTAATGAAGGAGAGAGATTATGTTATTGATTCCCGAAAAGTGACTCATGGTTAAGCAAGAGTAAAGTGAGGGTAAAATTCTGGACCGTATTATTCTTGCCTAGGTGTTGTTATGTTTGTGAGTTAAAGTCGTTGACCTCATCTTAAACCATGTAGGGATATCTGTGTGTGCTTTAAAAAACTTTAATGGACCTGCTGACAAGATGTTCTGACAGCTGTTTCCTCAGGTGGACTTTGTTTTCTGTGTATTTGCATAAGAAATGAAACCACCCTGTTCTGATAGGCATTCAGCATTTTGTTTTAAGGCTAATTTGCTACTTGACCTTTTGATTCCTAAACGAAGAATACTTAGTGCTCACAAATATTTGGGAATAAAATCTTTCAGAGGTAGATCATAATCCATCCTCAGATTATCTTTTTAGGCTAATAAAAAAACAATTTCCTTGGAATCTAGTATGGGCGTCCATAGAAATTTCAGTTACCTAAATACCTGAAGTGGTAAAAGAAGGCTGCCCTTTAAATAGGAAGACAGACGCATTCAGATATTAAGTGGCGTTTTCCTCACATAGTTAGAAAAGTAACATCGAGTGTAATTTTGCATGACTACATTTTCAATAAGTATTGCACTACTCATTTGGATTTTATTTCTATCAAGTAAAAATTGCTTGATAATCACTTTTTGTAATTTTTTTTGAAATCACTTCATTCTAGATATACATCTAAAAGGAAAATAATTTTATGTGGAAAACAGTGATGGCTATGATTCTCAAGGAGGAAGCCATAAGTTAAATTTCCAAATATTGAAAGCGTACACAACAGAATGAGAGAAGGAATTGGGCATTCATAAGCGATCACGTTAATTGGGGAATACTGAAAATTTCAGTGCTCAGTTTTTCTCATACCAAGAAATACCGGTGTTTAGACCTAACATATCCGGTTAAAATGGGACTTTCAAATGAGAAAGTCACTCAACCTCAATCTGCTTATCTACAAAATCAGTTCACTGAACTCCAAAATTAGAATTTGGCTGGATGATCTCTAAGGCTCACTAAACTGTGAAAGACCAGGGGTTGTGAAAGGTGAGAGTGGGAGAAATCTGTGGGCACGTAGAGCAGGGGCTGGATAGAGCTGTCCAGAACAGAAAAAGCGGCCCTTTCCTCCAGGGAGAGGCTGGCAACCTAAGACACACAACTAAGAGACAGAGCCGCATCCAGAAGAATCCAGAGGAACCTGCTGAAGTTGCACCTTCAGTCAGTGGTGGAGTCAGGATTCAAATCCAAGTTGTCCAACTCTGGATCTCTGCCTCTTGAGGTCATAAATCGGAAATGCCTTCAAGACCATACAGGCTCTCAGGACAGAGGTGACAGAGGTGATTATCAGCCTGGTGAGAGATCCCCTACCAGGAGTTCATCCACCTTTACCTATTGAGGTCCTTCAAACCTTTCCCGTTATTCTAATAATTGAAAGAAAATGTCCTTTTGGCCAGGAGTCTCTAAATTATTCCCTCAGTCCTCATCTCTACTTTATACACCAACAGCCAAGGCTGTTGTGTGACCGTGGTTTCGGGAGTGCCACCGGTAACATCCCCAGCATCCTCTGCACCCCATCTCTCCCAAGAAGCCCAAGAGTGGACTGTGAAAACAACTGGGTGGGTTGAGATTATTTCTCTTTATAAAGTAGAATAGTAGAGAATGTCAAGGAATATAGCAGAACAGAAACTATCAGGGTGTATATCATACGTAAGGTAAGTAAACTGCAATTTAGTTCCATTTTACATATAAATAAACTCTGCTCCGTGACATAGAATGTATTTCAAACTGTGGGCTAAGTCTCAGACAAGGGGTAAAAGGGAATTGCAGGTGCTTAAAAGAACAGAAGACTGGCATTAATAATACTTTCATGTTTGCGCCCAGGAAAACATCTTGAAAAAGCAGCATTAAAGTCAGGGGCTAAGAAGAACCTAGAACCATAACAAGTTGAAATAAAGAATGATTTTATTTTGTGTGGAACCACATACAAAACATGTAGAAGTCCTAGCTGCACACAGGCATATAATTTTTTATTGTGCTTTGCAGATATAGCATTTTTTTTTTAACAAACTGAAGGTTTGTGGCAACCGTGCATTGTCAGATGATGACTAGCACTTTGTAGCAATAAATAAAGTATTTTCTAATTAAGCTATGTGCATTGTTTTTTAGACATAATGTGCCACACTCAGCACATTAAGTGTTACGTCTATTGCACACGCCCTTTACTGTGATATTCGCTTTACTGCAGTGGTCTGGAACGGAACCCCCACTATCTCCAAGGTCTGCTTTTAGACCCATAGCTTAAACAAACAAAGTCTGTAGAAGTAAAATATTCATGAGTAGATCAAGTTTCGTCTTTGAAACTTCATTTGCTTTTAACACATGCTGTCCCTTGCATATGAAATTGCTCATAATGATAAGATCATATGTGACGCTCATTTAAAGAACGATTTCTGTAGAAACAGCAGGAGTAAACACATCCTGTGCTATACCTTCCATA
The DNA here is from genome assembly GCF_000442215.2 of Lipotes vexillifer. Taxonomy (NCBI): domain Eukaryota; kingdom Metazoa; phylum Chordata; class Mammalia; order Artiodactyla; family Lipotidae; genus Lipotes; species Lipotes vexillifer. The sequence goes on along the minus strand of NW_006775077.1, from coordinate 1,663,745 downwards.
CTCTCAGTCATCAGTGCCTGGAGTAAACCTAACTGCTGGTCCAAACGCTGCACCTGTGGCAGCAACCTCAGGCGTAGGGATGGGATTTAGAAAGAAATTATTCACCTATGAGTTATTGGTGGGTCATTTCTATTAAAGAGTGACACAGCACAACAGATGAGCAATGCTGGCCAGTTAGAAGGAAGCCACTCTGTGGTTTACTTACAAGGCGTTCTTTCTTTAGCTTTCTTTTTAAGCAGTCATCATTTTCTAAATTAAGTACAATTGATTTACAACGTTGTATTAGTTTCAGGTGTACAGCAAAGTGATTCAGATATATATACATCTGAACGAACTTTTGGGCAAACCCAATATATACATACATATATACATATATTCTTTTCTCTTATAGGTTATTACAAAATACTGAGTATAGTTCCCTGTGCTATAATGTAGTCCTCATTGGTTATCTGTTTTACATATAGCAGTGTGTATAAGTGAACCTCCTAATTTATCCCTCCCCCACTTCCCCTTTGGTAACCATAGGTTTGTTATCTTAGTACCTCATCTCATTGGTGGCTCCATTAGTTTATACTGCCTTACTCTGCTGGGCCTGGGTAAACCATACGCCTGTAGGG
>NW_006775077.1:1638506-1663118 GCF_000442215.2 Lipotes vexillifer | reverse complement strand
GGGAAAAAAAGAGAGACAGAAAGAAAAGAAGAGAGCTCATCCTCTTGTAGCTGTCATGAATGTAAAAATCCTGGCAGCAAAGTGGGACTTGTGGTACTAATAGTGATACAATGGATTTTGACAAGACAGACTGCTGATATGTTCATTTGCATACGGATGGGCAGCATCCTTTCTTCAAGTAACCCGCTGGGGGCCCCGACGTGAAGGCCCGAAACATTCCTACAGAGCAAAGCTTTGCTCACTCCAGTGAGGTGTCCAAAAACTCTACACGAGGAAAGTCGCATTTTGTTTTTGAGAGAAGAATTTATAAAAGAGAGCAGATAAGAAGATAAGCATAGACAAGATTGTATGTAATGTCTGTTTCCTGGAGGAAGCCTGGGCAACATTTCCAGCCCATCTACAAGTGACCTTCAAGGGAGAAGATTGGAAGGCCGTCCAGAAATACGTAGCCAACCATTCAAGAACTCCTTCTAACCATTAAGGATTAATTTACTCATCAAATTCCAGAGACGGCCAAGTCTTTGCTGCAGATGTCTAGACATATGAGTGGGAGGAACACGGAAGGTCATGACTCACCTTGACCGATAGTTACCTTCTTTTCAAAGATGGAAGTTTAATTTTTTGTCTTGTTTTTGCCGAATTGGTGTTTTAGTTTTTCTAGAAACAGAGACTCTAGTTAAATACAATGGAATAAGTTAAGGCATCTTAGAGTGGTGGTAACTAGCACATGTGAATTCCACAACTAGAATTGCAAATCTGAGACCTGCCTGTTGGCTTCTGGATTGTGTTATAAACTCATCAGGGAGAACCTGAGTAGAAAGATTTAAGTGTATCACCGGAAGAAAACTGACCAGGACAATAAACTCCGTAACCATTTACTTGGCAAGAACATGATGATGGCTAAGTGTGTGGTACCCTTTGTAAAGAGGTAAATAATAACGTAATAAAGATCTGTGCTCTTCTCTGGATGTTGACATGTGCCCTTCCAGAATTAGATAAATATTAGTCACTAGTAATAAAAATAGTGTCCACTCTTGGTCTGTAAGATTTTAGGACCTGAAAGCTCACTTTTGGTAAGACAGCAGCTACATTGATAACATCAGACTTTTCATTGACACTGAGCATTACTAGAGCAGAGCGACCAAAGCCTGTGGCTCACTCTAGACCTTCTTATGGCTGGGAGTGCTTCAGCCGCTGGGCAACCCGCCAGGACTCTAGGCTTCTGCCTTTGTAACTCCTGCCCTGCACTTCCTGGGTCTAGACTGAGCTCTCCAAGTCCTCCTGCAAAAACTATTTTCGTCACAACATGCAGCCGTTAACCAGTTTATTAAAAACAGTATTGTGTTTATAGGAGTCTTTATTTCTGACTGAAGCATTTTCTAGAACATCTGGTTGGTTACACTTTACATAAATTATCAGACTGTCATCTCCTCTTGACAGTTACCTGTTTACTTTCACCTCATTTTAAATGCCATTTTTCAGAAATAACACAAGATATATGAAACACAACATGTAATTAAGCAAAACAATACAAATAAACATAAGTAATCATAATGAGAATGAGAAGGAAAAAATCCACTGGAGCATGAAGCTGGGAATTTGACTATTGTCTGGCTTTGGGAAGTAAACCCAATGATTGCAACCATGTTCTGGGAAACTCTATCAACCAATTTGCTACTAATATATACAGTGTTTTATTTAAAATAGATTAAAATTCTTCCATTTTAACTATATTCTTTAAGTGGAGCCAAGTTCCCAATTTTTAGTATGGGAAAATCCACATCAAAATAAATGCGATATTAGGGAAAGCCAGGTTTGGATATGAGACAAGGATCTGATATGGAAGATGTTATGGTGGATATAGGCTCTGGGGAGGCCCTAAAAGGAGTCTGGGCCCCCATAGGTTTAACCATTTTCAGTTACTTACTCTGGTTTGTATTTGATGGAGGGGGGCACATCATTTTAAGAGAGAAAAACTTGTATGAACACTTCCAGCTTCTCAGTTCAGTGTCTTATCTCTCTAATGATATTGTTGTCAACTCCATTTTTATCTTAGCTAACTTTATAGAGAAGTTTGTTTTTTATAAATTGCTACATCATTTACATACAGGAGCAAAAACTTTTTAAGACACAATTTTCAAAAAAGTCTTTTTAGAAAATTTCCCTTTTGTTTATTGTTTTCATTTTTTCTGTACTTACTCTCTCTCTCTCTCTCTCTCTCTCTCTCTCTCTCCCTCTCTCTCTCCATTTACCTATAATCTCCACTACCTTTCAGTGTGATCTCTGGGCCACTGGAGAGGAAACAATAATAATCCCATCCCGTCTTCTATAATTAGCAATGGTTATAAATTTCCTGTTACTATTCATACCAAAACCACATTTCAGTAATTTAATTCTATCAGTGTTGAATATACATTACTCTCAACAGAATCTACCATTTTTCTCCTAATATGCATAATACCATCCCATTTCTCCCTCACCATATTGTCATTCTTCTGCTAGGCGTGTCAATCACAAATTCTTTACTCATATTCCATCGGCCAATATTTCTGAGATGTGCGGGAAGAGGAGAAAGAAGATCTATTTCTGCCCGTCTTTGGAGAAATGGGGCTGCATAGGCACGCTAAGATCTTATTTCAGAAGCGAAAGTCAAGTGCTAGGCAAAAATAGACCCAAACTTAAAATTATTTAACTCAATGGGAAATTGCAAAATTTACACTCTGTATTTTCTAGTCTATTTTCACTTTCCAGATGAACTTTTTCCCCCAGTAACACTCCTAATAGACTTACCAGATTTGATACATAAAAGTTGTTAAATGAGAAAAGGAACAACAAAACCAACTCAAATAGATGAGAGTATTCCTCCACCGTCTGAATCTATGTAAGACTTTCGAGGAGAATGACAACTTTATGGCCTTTAAAATACCAGGAAGCCTTTGGCAAACTAAGTTGGCTTGAGGAAGCATGTAAATTAAATACTTAATGTGTGTGAAAGAGAAAACTAGGCATTTTCAACTGTACAAAGATTAAACATTTTTCTGTGGCAAAGAATGATGAACAGAAATCGAAGGAATCAGAAAGTTGGAAAATATTTATAACACAAATAACAAAAGGTTGCCCTCCCCCATATATAAAAATCTCCTGAAATTGATTTCAGCATTACAGATAATCTGAAAAAGTTGTTCGTATGAGCAAGCACTTCCTGAGAGCCAATAAACCTAGAAAGATGCTAACTTGTGCGTAGAGTCAGGGAGGTGGGAATTAAAGTGATAATGCAATCAGAGCGGCAAAAAAATTAAGGAAAACAATAACTTCTGATGCTGTTGGAAGGCAAGGAAGAGGGTACCCTTAAAGCGTCCTCGTGGAGTACGAAGTGCTATAGATTTTTTTTTCCAAAAGGAATTTGGAAACATTTCTTAAAATTAAAAATATAAATCTCTTGAATTCAGCAATTCGTTTTAGGAATCTCTCCTAGAGAAAAACAAAAACAGAAAACAAAATCAGTACCCATACGTAAGGATATATTCTCAAGACAGTTAAGTACAACATTGCTCATGCTGTTTTCAAAGAATGAATCGCAGTAGGAGTGGCTAAATACATTGTGTTGTACTTTGTCAAGGGGAACAGTCAGATATATTGCTTTAGAGTCAGACCTGCTATGGAGTGCTGTGCAAATATTACAGAATGAACCACCGCTATGCCAATTAATGTATTTTTAAGCGGGAATGGCAAGTTGCATGATACTATCCCACTTTTTGGGAAATGATTGCATGTCTGCACTAAGAGAACTGAAGGAGGGGATGTGGCGGATACTGGTGCTGGCGTGGGGGGAGCGGGCTTTGGAGACAGAAGTAGAGAAGGGCAGGTAGACTCTGATCTGCTCTTGAATTATTCTGTCCGTCTGCTCATTCTACAGGTCATAGGTAACTTCTGTAATTCAGAAAATCAAGAACTAAAATTAACAAAATGTGTCCATAAGAAAGAATATGGTGAGACAGTCAGGAAAAGCAAGGAGTTTAATAATCATCTCACCTTTGTTAGGAGAGAAAGGTGACACCATAAAGAACAAAGAACAGCATTCCTGGGTTTGGCCCCAAGCTGGTGTCAGCAATACCCCCCTGACAACACCTGGGGAGGGCGATGGTGTCTATGGTAACAGGTAACAACTGCAGCCCCACCTGGAGCTGGGCAGTCCAGGAGCCTTGTGATGAACTTCTTAGTGTGCACAGAGGACCAAGTTTCAGGGTACCCTGGGCCCTGACTCCAGGAGGATTTCGAGCAGGTGGGCCTTCTCTGCTAAACGTGAGTCGGGGAGCAGTGTGTGCTGCCCTGTGACTGAGCTGGGGTCTCGTGTTTGCCCTGAGCCCGGGTGCCTGGAAACACGACGACAGTAATTTAATACCTGTGGGACCCCCTCCTTCCCCGAGTTGGATATTCTTCTGCAATGTTTGATTTGTCTGCTTCAAAGTCAGTAACAGTAAAGAAAACACATCAGGTATAAAAGTAAAAGACCAAGAGCAGAAAGACAGTGAGAGATGGTGTGCGGTCCAGGATTTGGAGCCAAGCCATGTTCGGGCCACATTTCTTTGAGCTTAAGTCCCCTAAAGCAGTAGCTGTGTCCTTTTGTCTTTTGTTCAGCATTCAGGGCTTTATAAATCCCTCAGGAACTGCAGCAGCGGCGATGTCCCCGCACCCAGCTGTGTACACCATGCTCTTACCTGCTCCTGCAGGGAGGGTCCAGGGCGTAGGGATGCAGGGCCAGAAGCAGAGGGAGCCACCTAGCCTGGGTTCTCTGTCGGGAGTCCTGCTGGGCATTGGCTTTAACAGAGAACCAATCCTCGTCCTCTCCTTCGTTATTTTAGTCCTTTCAAATGTGTCCAGCTCTCTTCCATCAACTGTAGCTCAGACCTTAAATAGTGCCCATTTCGTTGGGCACCATCCTACCCCATGCATCATGCTGAGCCTGGGCTCCACGGCTCCCGCTGGAAGTTCTGCTACCACCTATCCCCACTTCTGGTTTTAGCCAGTCAGATTCATTTTCTCTCTTTTGGGGCCTTGCATATAGCCTGAGTGTTTGGCTGTGTTTGGCGAGTGTTGGCGGCTCCAAGATTCCATTATGACTTCTCCACTCATACGTGGTCCCTTCAGAGATCAGCCCTACGCAGATGCGTGTTCCTTATGCTCAGAACCTGGACGCAGGACGTTCGTCACTGCACGCTAGTGGCCACATTTCCACGAAATGAGATTTGGGCGTACCTGGATCCCTCTGTGCCAATGCGACTGTGACAGAGCAGAGGGGTGGCTGGCAGGAGGGTTTGCTGGACCAAGGTGGGCACCCCCATGCTGACCACTTGGCCAGCATAGATCGGGAGTCCTCACCTTAGTCCAGCCCGCAGGGGAGTAAGCAAGTCAGCCAGGTCCCCGATGATTTGGTCTAAATGATATATTCATTTGACTGATTTGTTTTTTCCAGTGCTGATTAAACAAGCGCTTTTCCCTTAAATTGATTGGTGGTTCTGAGATTGTGCAGACCAGACCACAATCAAATCCTGCGGGGCTGTCCACGTGCTCCAGTTGGCCACTCAGCGGGTGGACGCTGTCCTCAACTCACGCCACCGCGGTTTGGTGCCTGAACGGTGGATGTGACAGAAAACAGAGAGAAGAGTAGTGGAAATGGCAGAAAGACAAAGGCAAGATTCAAGCATCCAAGGGAAGAGAAAACAAGAGAAATAGGTATGGGACCTTAGGACAATTGAAGGATTGTGGTCAAATCTTCAGATGGAGATTCTGAAGGTGAGGCCAGAAGGAGCAGAAATTATATTCTTGGACAATTTGTCCATTCCAAAAATATGTTTGCGCATCTATACTGTGCCAGTTCTGTAGTGTGAAATTTGGGTTCTGATTATCTTGAACAGAAGGGGCTTATGCACTAAAATTAATTTTTTTGCATAAAGTTTAGAGCAAAGCTTCACTGACATAGAAAAGTAATGCATAGTTCTTTCTGTCCTCACTTTTTCCTTTTAAACAAACAGCTTGCAGGACTAACTCTGGTCACCATTAGTCTGAGGCTGCGGTGTGATGGGTCACAAAAGTTTCATAATTTGAATTAGAATTTGGATCACATGTCCCCCTTTCTTCATACTTAGCATCCCCATCCGCCCTCAGAATCAGTCGGTCAGAGCTAAATACCAGTCACTTTGCCACCTCTAACAGGCACCACCTTATTTTACAGATGGGAAACAATGTTTCCGAAAAATTCAGTGACTTTCTCAGTCACACATGTGTAAGGAGACAAGCTAAAATTTGAACTCAAGTCTGCTTTGCCTCCAGACTGTGTGTGCGCATATGTATACATACATATGTCTACAGGAAAGTAGGCGCCAGCTAGGCATTACCACCTCTCCAAACACAGCACAGAATATTAAGAAAATCTAAATCTGGGAATTCCCTGGTGGTCCAGTGGTCAGAACTCTGCACTTCCACTGCAGGGGGCACGAGTTCGATCCCTGGTCGGGGAACCAAGATCCCGCATGCCACAGGGCTTGGCCAAAAAAAGAAAAAGAAAAGAAAAAAATCTAAATTTGTTTATATAAATAAGGTTATAAAGGATCATTAAGTAAGCTAAAACAATATTCTTAGTGATGAACTTTAAGATTATTATAATTTAATTCTATTTAGTCCCAGGAGACTAGTATTTTATCAATGGGAAGAGAAATGTATTCATTCAGCAAAGATTTATTGAACATTCCGTCAAGACACTGTGAGAATTAGAAAATGAATTTACAAGCAAAAATTTCAACCAAATCTGCCATAAGTTGCAGACTGCTTACTTGCCCACCTGCGTATGAACATATTGAAATGTTTGCTGTACTTGGGTGCAGAGCTAGAGGGTCTGCATTCAAAACCCAGTCCCACCATTGACTTTACACTTGACCTTGGGCAAATTACTTCAGTTCTGTGTGCCTCTGTTTCTTCAGCTGTAAAATGAGGTAGGTGATAGGAGTATCCACCTCGTGGGATCTTTATGAAGACTAATTGAACTGATGAATGTAAGGATTTAGTTGACTGCCTGGGGCACAAGATTAAATGTATTAGTAGCATTATTTTATCCTTTGCTCTTCCTGCATCTTTCCAGGTGATCATAAGATTGTCTCCTTTGAGATGTTAATATGGTGAGTTACCTTAATAGATTTCCTAACAGGTAAAGAATACAGCATTTCCAAAATAAACTCAATTTGAGAATGATATATTATCCTTTTGAATGCCTGCCACATTAAGTTTACTTAAATTTTGCTGAGAATATTTGCAAGTGGAGTGGGATTGGCTTGGCATTTTCCTTTCCTTTTATTAAGCTGATCTAGTTTGATATTTGGGTTATATAACCCACAAATGGTGAGTGTTTGCTCATGGTTTATTCCCTGGAAGAACCTGTGTAAGACTCGTATTTCCTAAGTGTTTGGTGAAATTGTCAAGGTCAGTGTCTTCTTTGTCCACTTTGCCTCCAGAGGATTTTAAAGCATTGAGTTAATTTTTTAAAAATATTACAGAAGTAGGGTTTTCTATTTCCTCTTGAGTTATTTACATTTTTAAAAGAAATTGTTCACTTTATCTAAGCTTTCAAACATATTGTCATAAAGATGTTCATAATGTGCTTTGATTTTTTAATATCTGCTGTTTCTGTAGGTGTGACCTTCTTTTCTTGCCTAATATTGGTTGTTACTGTCTTCTATGTCCTCATGAGTCTTGCTAATTTTGTGCATTTTATAGCTTTTAATGAAGCCAGTTTTTGGCTTTGTTGGTTCATTCAATTATGTTTATTTTCCTTTTACTGACTTCTGCTCTTTGTTATTTCATCCTTTTACTTTCATTGGATTTATCCTGTTAGTATTTTAATATCTTTTTTAATTGAATTGAATCAATAACCAGCTCTTCCTTTATAACATAAAATTTTAAGATTATAAGTTTCTCTAAATATGGTGTTAAGCAAAATCATACAACTTTTGACACATAGTATTTTGTTCTCTTTTAGTAGTAAGTATTTTATAATTATCACTATGATTATACTTGACCTGCTTAAGAAATTTCTAAATGTAGGTTTTTAAAAAAACTTTAGTTATCTTTCTTGCTGTTAAATTGTAACTTAATTGCTGACATTTTAAAAACATTGTTTATATACTATTTGTTCTGTGAAATTTGTTAAGACTTGATATATGGCCTAGAAAATGTTCAATTTTTATAAAAATCCCATGTATGTTCGAGATTATATATTCTCTAAATGTTTGGTGAAGGCGACTATGTATATTCATTCATTCATATTTGTTCATTTCTATTCTCCTGTACTTTATCAATTTTTGTTGCTTTATCAATCATTGGATAAGTTGTAGTAACTTGTTTGCACTATGATTATGGATTTGTCATTTCCTTCTTTAAAATTTGAAAAATTTTCTTTGTGTGATGCAATACTTTCCATTAGATTTATATACATTTAGAATTATATCATCTCTCTGAATTTATTTTTCATAATTAAGTAGTGAACTTTATTCTCTTTAGTAATGTGTTTTACCTCAAATTGTTTTTTTCCTATAGTAAAGCTACTCCAGCTTTTTGTTAAGATGTTTTCCATCTTTTTGCTGTCTTTTCTATGTCCTTATACTTTTGCTATATATTTAGTAAATACACACACACACACACACACACACACACACACACACACTCTTTGTCTTAACTGGCAAGTTTAGGCCATTTACATTTATTGGTATCACAAATGTGTTTCTACCATTTTATTTTGTCTTTTATGCTTGTCTTGCTTTTTTATGCTTCTTTATTTCTGCTTTGCAGCTCACCCTTGATTTATACATTTGGTTCCATGACCTTCCCCAGTTTAGTGAGTCTCCTTCCTGGCTTATATGTACAACACTCCTTTCCATTTAAGAATTCCCCTTTTGATAGATATTACATTGATCTGTCTGCCTATTTCTATAGACTATCACCATGTTAAAGATTCTATCTTTAAAAATAAACTTTGTGTTTCAGTGGACTGTCTTTGTTGTTCTTTTTCAAAATGGTTTTAAGTATTCTTGGATTTACACTCTCCCAGATCAATTTAATAATCAGCTTGTTAAGCTTAATAAAAAAATTCTGTTGGAATTTTGATTTGGATTACATTGAACTTATAGAGTAATTACAGAAAAAATACTATCCCTAAAATATTTAAGAATACCTGTGATTTAGCAACCCATGTTTCTCAGACATTTTAAATGTCTTTTAAGAATACCTTATAGTTTTTTTATTAATAACTTGCACAAATATAATTTGAGATTTATATATTTGTATTCACTTATTTTGATTGGAATTTCCATTCACATTTTCAAACTTGTTTTTATTTATTTACTTTAAAAATCAACCAATATAGACTTCTATTCTAAGAGATAAATATTTAGTCTTTAATTTCATCAACAGTTTTCTGTTCAAGTTTCCTACTACATCATTGACAAATTTCGTAATTTATCTTTTAAGAGCAATTTTTAAGTCAGTTAAATAGACAGATAGATTGACTTAGAGTTAAGAATTCTCATGCATTTTAATCTATCATGTAGCAGTGGTCATGTCCCTCTTTCTTCCTACTATTCTTTAGTGATGACGTCTATCATTATTTTTTGGGGGGGATAATAGTGGCTTTGGTTTGCTTATTTAATTGGGTTTTAAACAAAACTCTGGTGTTTTTGAACAATTATACCTTTTGCATGTCGTCATTCAAACTGCATTAATCTGGTCAAGTTTTCCCTCAATTTCCTTTAAATTTATTTTTTTTTCAAGTTTAAAGACATGTGAATTTATTTCCATATTTTAGTGACTTAAGTTTATGTATTTTTCCTCCACATTTCGCTTTGTACTTTTGCCTTTTATGGATCTCGATAGTTAGTGGTCTCCTTATTATTCGTTTCCAATTTGTAGTTTCTTCTGTAGTTCTTACAAGAACTACCCAAGAATCATTTTGAAATGTTTATTGTAAGTTCTAGGCAATTACATTTAGGTCGCAAGATTTCTGTCATTAATTTCTAAGTTTAATAGCACTATGGTTTTTTTCCCCAACTTTATGTTCTAACTTGGTTGAATTTAGTACCTCTTTTCTTACATTGGCTTTTTGTAATGTTGGGATTTTTTGCATAGCCTTCTTTGCATTTGAGGTTGCTAATTAATTTTTAAACATTCAATCACTGTTAGGGTGGATTGTGTTTGGACAAAGGCAGGGCATACATCAGCTTCTATTGCAGCCTGTCTAGTGCAAGGTTATGAGAAGAGCTGTCCCTGTGGATGAGCTCCTACCATGAGTAGACTTAACCTGGCACTTCCTGTGTCTGGCTTCTACCCTCTTCAGCAAGACATGAACCAGCATGTGCTGCTGTCATCTAGGACAAGGAAGGAGGGATAGGAGCAGGTCAAATTGGCTACTTCCTGTCAAATAATTCTCTTTTCGGTTTTGTTGCCTGGCTCTCCTACTTTTCTAGGGTGTAGAATGCCCTTGGGACCTCTCCTACTTTATGTGTTGGTTTTATACTACCTTGGGCTGTATATTATTTCTTCAGTGAGAAATCCAACTGGTATCTATTTTTCACAGATTCTTTATGGCTTCTGGTCCTCTGAAGACTCAGTGTCTTAGTGCAAATAAATTTCTGTATCAAAGTAGCGGTCTCACGTGGGAGACCGACCTGTGCATTTTCCCCCAGTAAGAGCTTACCCTAACTAAACCAGTCTATACAGCTCTCATGTAGATCTAAACGAAATAGATGCTAGCATCTCACACTTTTTTCAGAGCTCCCTAAATCTTTGCGGCTCCTTAAAGTGCATCATCAACCTCTAAGCCAACCCATCAGAAACCTCCTGCTCCCCAGACGTATTTCGCCGACAACAGATATTTTTTTTTTACTTTATGCAAAGATACAACACAATTCCACAAGTCTTTCATAGAACATAGATAATACAGTAAATCACAGTTCAGAAGCAAACATCAGCTTTAAAATTTTATATTTATTTCATACAATGATATTCTCAGCTTTAGCATAGCATGGATGATATTTCTTAGGCAACGTATGAAGCCATTGTAAACCATTTATTTATTGCATTTTGCCTTTTTGTGCTCAGCAACATGAAATAAACTGCTGGGTAATTAGTTTACATGGGAGATGTGAGTGACTGGTTGGTATTAAGGAAGCAAACAACTCACTTTCAATAGAGAAATTGTGCACATCAGTCAAGGCTTGATAAATAAACTCCTTGTGCTCTTTCTATAAGAGTATACATTCCTTCTCACCTGCCCAGTCCCCGTGGGCAGGGAGTATAAGTATATTGTCTGTGATCTCCAAGTAGTAAATTCCTTTCGTTCCTTCTGTGTATCCCACAGTTTAACCCAGACGCATGCATTTACTTTGTCTTTCTTCCCTTTCACCACACATCCAAGTCCTCCACCATTTAGATTCTTCGTAACATTTTTCTCCAACCTCTGTCTCACGATCAAAAAGAAAAGTTAGGTTATGCTATCCTTCATTGTTGTGACCGTAGTATGCCAGACCTTCATAATGTGACATTTTGAGTCAAGAATAAAAATAATCAATGCTCTACATGGTGTAGATAAAAATATCTAGGTGACTGAACCAGTTTTTCCCTTTTCACACGCATATTTTGGCCACATACAGTTCAAGACTAGATTGTCATTTGTCTCCATTGATCAGCATCTGATCTGGTTACTGGTTAGCCAGGAGATAAACTCCTCACAGAAAATTCTCTACAAACTCCTGCATCTAATGACTACTCAACAGTTATTTCTAGTTCAATATTTTATCCCTCTCCAAATATCTACATGATGGTCTAATAGGCATCTAAACCAAATCCAAACTCCAAAACAAAGTCTCCAAATTGTCTTCTTCCCCTGTAGTCTTCTAAGTAAATGGCAAGACATTCACTCTGTTGCTCAAGACCCAATCCTGGGAATCAGACCTGACGCTTCTCCTGTGTGTCCACAACCGATCTGTCGGCCAGTCCCATGGGTGCTGTTTTCTGCCACAATCATACTCATCCCCCATGCAGCCTCCACCACCTCCATCCTGCCTCTCGCTCCTGTCCCCGCTGTGGGCTGTTCTCTGTACAGCAGCCACAGTGGTTCTTTCAAAGCTGAACCTGCTTCCTGCCACACCTGCATCTGCACTGTAAAGGCTCCAAAATATTTAAAAGTTAGGTGAGATGGCCAGGATCTCTGGCTCACGTTGTTCCTGCCGTACGGACTGTCCTGCAATTCCTGGGACACGGCTTGTTCCGACTTCGGGATAGATAGACGTGCTAACACACATGGTCCCTCCCTTCGTGAGAACTTGCACAAATTATCTGGCCATGTGGAGATAACAGTTCCATAGAGTTTTTGTAAATGTTCATTTAATCAATGTTGATAAAGTACCTAGCATAGCAACTAACACCCTGTAAGAAATTTTTAAAAATTAGTTCTTTAATGCTCAGATAATTAAATTTTTTATTGTTATAGAAGAAAATAATTTTATGACATAAAATTATTGCTGTGCACTGTCTTAGCAACATTCCATGCTTTCTATTTTTATAAATGCTAAGTTGTTTTCTCTCTCTTGTTTACCAGATTTTGCCTTCAATTTTGAGGTCAATAATTCTGTTTATAGTTCCTATCTTTATCACCTTCCCATCGATTTTTTCATCACATATTATTTCAGCTTTTAGACCCACTTTAATTTATAGATTTTTTTATACATGAATATACATTTTTCGATATTTTTTGGATTTATTTTGGTAGCCATAGTTGATAACAGGTATTCATAATTAATTCTATACATTCTACATTCTCTTACAAGTAATGTAAGTTAAATGTGTTATCTTCCATCTGTAATTATGAGGTCGAATAATTCTCTTCTTTTCATACATTGTCATTCTTTTTATCTTATTGTCCATGTTCCCCATTTTCTCAAGTTTGCAGTCCTCATCACTGATTTGGCTGTTGGCAATGTAAAGTCTGGTTTTTATTGCCCCCACTGAGTCTTTCAATTCTCCTATCAATTTTCTGGTCACTTGATTTTTTTAAAAAAATTTCCATTTATATCCTATTGCATCTCTGGCTTTCCGTTTTTCTTTTTTTTTCTATTAAGTTCCATTCTTCTTTAACATTGCCATATGTACATGCTCCTTTTTTTTCTTTTTTTTTTTTTTTGTGGTACCGAGGCCTCTCACTGCTGTGGCCTCTCCCGTTGAGGAGCACAGGCTCCGGACGCGCAGGCTCAGCGGCCATGGCTCAGGGGCCCAGCCGCTCCGCGGCACGTGGGATCTTCCCGGACCGGGGCACGAACCCGCGTCCCCTGCATCGGCAGGCGGACTCTCAACCACTGCGCCACCAGGGAAGCCCCATGCTCCTTTTTGAGGATACCAAATCATGTGTCTCCTAAATTTTCACCTTTTCTTATAGAACACCGGTTTCAGTAATATATATTCTTTCTCTTCTTCCTTTGTTACTTCTGGGAAGTTTTCCATTTCATAGGACCACACATTTGTTTCTCCGTTTAAGTTTTCTTGAACTTGGTAGGCGCACTTGGGCATTCTCCAGCAGACGATTTAGTACATGTCTAAAAGTACATGTTTAGCACATGTCTAAAAGAAAGTACATGTCTCCTTCACTTTCCACATCATGAATATTGGCAAATTCCCTCTTTCAGGTTAAAACACATAGTCCCTTTCTTAAGTTACAATGTCTGGTGAGTATGGGATTGCTAAACTGCAGGAGAATATTCTCTTACTCCGATTGTGTTGGGTTCTCTGACCACTTGGGATAATCATGTGCAGTTCTGTTTTGATACAGTGAAGAAGATCCTGGTTAGGACTCAGGACTCTGTGATGACAGACTCAGGGAGCAATGTAGGTCCTCCTGCACTTCTGATCTCCGCCTGCATGATAGTCCTCCCCTGACACGAAGCGGCAAATCTGGTGAACAGACCTCACCCACCTTTCCTACTGGCTTCTCATCTCATCTGCTGGAGGTTCCAGTGTCTACAAGAGTGTGAGAGAGGAGCACGCTTGGGGATTCAGATCTCCTAAGAGAGTGTGAGGGATGGGGGAGTCCTATTCTGAATTCTCCATGGTGACATTTAACTTTTCAGATAATTAGTTCGATATCAAGTTCCGTTTTCTTCATTTTCTGTAAATCAAGATTTTCCCTTTTAGCTCCAAATTCTAGCCTTTCATTCTTTGATATTCATTTAGTCTGAGTATGGTGACGTATATTACTCTACCTCAAAATCCCAAGTCAAGATTAAATAGTCATTTAAGACGTGATATATGTAGGAAAATACAGATGCTTATTTTAAGTATCTAAAACTCTAGGATGAATGACCAAGGCAACCGAAGTTACAACCAACTAAAGTGCCCACCCGGAAAATACCATTAGCGTAGTGGGGTCTCCTTCCAAATGCTGTGGGAGCAGCCACACTGCTCTGCCATCACACCAGAACCACCTAGAGATCTCCAGCAATGGTGAGGATGATGAAATCTAAGGGAGGTACCCATCTTTCGCTGTAGTGATCGTGTCTCGTTTCCTGGCTTGCTAAGGTTGCTACTATAATACAGTTTGACTGATATTATCAATTTAGAAATTAAGTTGGTCAATTTATTTTATGGGCTTGCTATTTGGAGGAGTCTGATATGTACAGAAATGACCAAAATTCAGGTGTCATAAAATTGACAATGGAGACTGGAAAAGGAAAGAGAGGGGGTGACATTTACACGGAGATGACTAGTTTTTAAGTACCTACGTGGAGTCTGAAGCCAGTCCAGCAAGAACGTGCCAAGTGAAATCTGGTCGTCCTTCACTAAAGGCATTTTAGGTGCGGGTCCAAAATGGTGTAAAGTACTAACAACCCAGCATTTTGTCTGAAATGGATATCCCGTAGCTGTGAGTAAGGGGTGCATGATTCAGGGCAGAGATGGATGGGTAGTTTGTGGTAAATTATACTGGAAACATCTAGGACTGACTCAAAGCACCTCTTGATAGATTTAGTCACCTCCACACAACCCCACATCTGTCTGAGGAATGCTGCTTTGTTAGAGTTGTAGGTGGACTCTTGCCGTGAATGGTATTTTTTAACAGTGAGTGTTAGTGTTGGGATTTTCTCTTCCTTTTGTGTCATCCCATCTCTAATGACCCGAGCCCTGGCTACAGGTTAGGAATGATTTGGGTCAGTGTTGACCAAGGTGCTCTTCTGTGAAACAGGACTGCAGCAGGTGCAGGGGAGCTGCCAAAGAAGGGCTATGTTGTATTTCTTCTTCTTGGAGACTCTACACACAGGTGAAAACAGAGGGCCATGAGTTGTTCTAGAACCTAGATACCCATTTAACTTCACTGTTTCCCATCACCCTGAAGCTCAGACACTTCTTCCCCACCCCCATCCCCAGTCCCACAGCTACATTCCAGCATCTTACGAAGAAGATGGCTCCTGGCAACAACTGTTTGTAAACCTTGTTTGAGATCATCTCAACCTCGTCTCTGATTGGCTGACAAGGCGGAAGTAACTGCAACAGCCTACAGACTTCTCCTTGTGACAGATGGGCCACGGCTAGTTCACTTTTTTCTGTTTTGTTTAGAATTTATGTCGACAAAAAGAAAAAAAAAAAAAAGGAAAGAAAAGATTTCCTGGAAACAGGGAGGTGTTTGTTGTGTGTCACAAGATGCCTGAAAGGCACAAGATTCCCTTCGACTTCATCGTGAGATGATCACACTGCCTGAGGGAAACCAACAGCCAGTCTGGCATCTCGCAATGCAAATCAAACCCTGGGACTGACAAAGAAAAGACGCAAATTTGATATTCTACTAGTTTCGAAAAGGCCCAAAGTAATATTTACAAATGAGATTTTGGATGATGCCAGGAGAAACAATTTAAAAAGTAAAAATAAAACAGAAAACCATACATTTTTCTACAAGCAAATAGAAATGCAATCCTCACCATATGACTGTTTTACACAGTTGTCTTTTTTGGTGAATGTGTCCAATTGCTCATTTGTGAGGAAACACATATGGACCCATTAGATCCTGATGTGGGCTTTCTAGGTTAAACTGGGATGGGAAAATCATTTCTAGGTTCAGTGGTTTCATTTTTGGTTGACAAGGTTAAGTTTATTCAATGCATAAAGCAGGAGGAGGGAGAAGTTTGGGGGGCAAGGCACTAGGTTAGCAAAGCGCCTCATGCAAGGCTCAATCACTTGTAGTTATCATTTGCAGCTACTATTTTGTAAATATTAATTGCTATCTGCTCTTTATTCTGTTGTGTTCATTATCTGGGTATTTTCTCATTGTTTTATCTGAATTTTTTTTAAGAATGCAGTGTTCTTCATTTCCTCTGCTATTTTTAATTTACAGATGGCACAATAGCTTCCTCTTGAGTTTCCTGTCACTTCTGTATTGCAACAATTATTTATTATTTGTAAAATTAAATCTTTACAAAAAAGCTTCCCTCATTATTCCCTCAGTCTTTTTTTTTCCCCCCCCTCCAGGGTAATAAAGAGCGTAGTAAGTAAAATATTTTTCTTTTTTAGTAGAGTGAGATTTTCCATCCGATCTCCGGATAGCTGGAATGGCCTTTCACTCCGACAGCATCCTTTTCTGCTAAATTTGTGCTGTTTCTTCCTCACTACTTGACCATCTTCTTCTGGGGGAGGGGTCGACATTTTCTTCCTACCCCATATTATAGAGCTCCATCTCACCCTGTATTCATACTTCTCCACAGTCAGTCTCTTTTTAATTTGTGTGTTCAAGAACATTTTCTTTAAAAACATTTTTAAGCTTCTTATTTTGAATTAATTATATAATCACAAGCAATTCTGAGAAATAATGCTGTGAGATCCTGTATACTCATCCCCAGGAGTAACATCTTGCAAAACTACAGCACAGTATCACAACCAAGAAGCCGACATTCATACAATCCACCGGCCTAATTCAGATTTCACCTGTTTTACACGTACTCATTTGAGTGCGTGTCCACATTTGGTTCTGTGTAACTGTGTTGTATGCGCAGGTTTGTGAGACCAACACCAGAGCGAACACAGAGCAGTTCCATGACAAGCGCCCCTATGTCGCCCTTTCACATCCCCAGGCACCCCCATCCCCATCCCTAAGCCTCACAACCACTGATCTCCACTCTACAATGCTCTCATTTCAGATGTTATGTAGGGATCACAGGGTCTTGAGATCAACACCTTGGTTCCTTGAACTGACCTTCATGTTAACGCTGTTTTCAGTTTCTTGAAATCCTCACTCCTGACAACGTGAGCTCCAGCTGGTACAACCACCTGCAGTAAAAGTCCCATTTTGCACCTGGAACCCAAAGGTCTCATCTTCAGCTGTTTGGCTCTCTGACCACAGCTGTTTGGTTTCACCCCTCAGCTCGCTCAGGACAAACTCTTGCACCCTTAAGACTCCCTTTGAACACTTTGGACCACTTTGTTACAACAGGACAACGGACTGCTTTTGAGTTTAGAGTGGGAAGGGTCATGTGATGAGGACAGAGAAGCAGCCACGACCATACCAGGAGCTGCCTGGGGTCACAAACAACTCCAAAAGCGCCCCTTGCACAGCCGGCATCTCGCTAACTTCCAGAAGGGGGCGGTATCATCTTTCCTGACCTAATTCTTACAGGTACCATCTTGGGTAGTACTATGTAGCAAGTATCATGCTGAATATGTTGATACAATTCACTCACTCAGTGTTCACAGCATCTCTACCATCAGGTACATCAGGTCTACAAACCTGAGAGTAAGGAACTTTCCTCTAACCACGCGGTGGGTGGAGACGTACTAGAATTTGCCATTAGGATCAAAGGTCCTTCTCAGAATAGCACTGCATTCTTAGGAATGCACTCAATCTCCCTGAAGCTAAAGTTCATGAGTCCCTACAATGACATATTACACACTCTTCTCTCTTCTGGGATCGTTTCCTTTTAGTAATCTTCCTCTAATTAGGAATCCTTTAGAATAAATTTCCATGCAATCTATAAGATAATATATACCCTCTTGTAAAAATTTGTTTCATTTATACTTACACTTTTACACGTTCTTCTTTATCACCGTTATTTTTTTCCTTAGAATCTCTTCCATTATTTTTCTTCATGCTACAAAATACCAATATATCATTTCTAACACGGTATCCAATTTCCTACCCCACACCTCACATTGAGGTTAGAGCCCTTCTGATCAAATTCTTATTCTTTAAGTCTTTGTGAGATGCATGTTGCCCACTGTCTACTGGCCCATCATTCAGATGTTATAAGCAGCGATCCAGAAAACTACATGCTCTTGTTTTTATTTTTAATCTAGTTACAAATATTCTACATCCTTTTTCCTCTGTCAAAGTCAATAAAAATAAGTTCCAGGACTTTTTCTAAGGTCTCTCTTTTATTCTCACATGAATCAGCAGAAATGAGTAACAGTCATACGTTTGATGAATCTTAGCAGTCCTTCCACCTTCCCTGGGAAGACGGAACCTCTCGTTACCCACGTTAAGGTGAGGTATGATTGCCTTCAGACCTCTCATAGAAAACCACGAGGTGCCCTGTCCCTAGAGTGAACTCACAGATACCTGAGGCTTTGTTCCCTGGAGGTGTGTCAGATGTCAGGTCTTTAGACGAAACATCTTTGTTCTGTGTGGCAAAAATTTAGTAAACTATTTTTATTGAATCCTGACTTCTATTTACTAACCTTTTGGCAGGACACTTGTATCCTTACCATATTTTAAACGTTTTTGATCAGTTTTTTTGTTTTGGACAATTTTCTCCATCCTAATTAGGAACTCTCTATTAGCTCTAACAGAGAGAGAGAGAGAGAGAGAGAGAGAAAGGGAATTTCTCAAGTCTTTTCTTCCTCCACCTGGGAGTCCAGCTTGATAGGACATCCAATTGCTGTGATACGTCAAGTAAGAGGAGTGCCCAACCTTCCAGTCAATGGAAACAGTTTTCAATAGCCTTACATGGGATCTGCAGTTGAATTGGAGTTTTTCTCCTTTACAAGAACTTCACCTCTAATATATGTGCTCACCGTTGAGCTGCTAGTGACTCCGGGTTTCTGGGGAATCTGTGTTTGAGTTGCTGGATTGTTCAACCTCTTCTCAAGATACAATTTTACTATATTTACTCCATATTAAACCTTCGCCAAAAAAAAAATCACGTCATGTGACGTGTGCAATCCGGTGCCCCACTTCAGCTCAGCACACACAGCAGCACAAATAAATCAGCCTCCTGTTTCCCATTATCTCACTGCCCTGTTTCATCCCAGGTCCCTCTCAGGGTCATATAAGTCTGGGATATGGTTCCTTAATTAGTAACATTATATGATTTCTGTGAATAAGTATCTAATTTCTTAATCACTAGACAGGGGGAAGGGGTAAGAAAAAGCTACAGAAGCTTTGGGAAAATATCTGTTGTAACACCTGTCAACTAGACGTATGAATGTTATTTTTTCAAAAATAATAAAAGAAGAGAGAAAAAAGCTCCAATAAACTATTGAGGTGTGCAAAACCCAACATCCGAGATTCTGAACCACAGTGTAACTTAAAAGTTGTACTTCTAGGGCTTCCGTGGTGGCGCAGTGGTTGAGAGTCCGCCTGCAGATGCAGGGGACGCGGGTTCGTGCCCCGGTCCGGGAAGATCCCACGTGCTGCGGAGCGGCTGGGCCCGTGAGCCATGGCCGCTGGGCCTGCGCGTCCGGAGCCTGTGCTCCGCAACGGGAGAGGCCACAACAGTAAGAGGCCCGCGTACTGCAGAAAAAAACAACAACAACAAAAAAAAAGTTGTCCTTCTAGTTGATCTGAATTTTATTTCATCCTCTGGATAATACCGAGTTAGAAACTCCCTGGAAGTCTAGCATAAAATAATTAGATGGGCAACGTATCATGTATCCAGTCTTGTAAGAAGAAAATAGAAAGATTTTTTAGCTTTTTTTTTTTTTTTGTCTGATTTTTAAACGCTTGGGTGTGTCAAGAAGTGGAACTTAAGTAAGTACTAGAAACGTCTGAACACTGCTGCCCTTCACCTTGTCAATTACTTGGGGGGGGGGGGGCGATGGTAGGAACGTGTCTGTTTGATTTTGTCCTTTCTCTTTCTCCGTGATTTTCTGAGTTTCCCAGTTATTCAACTAAGAACAAATTGCTGTTCTTACAGATGCAGTGCCACGATTTCTGATTTGCTGGCTGTCGTTCCCGTTAATACCAACTAGGCTGTCAGATTGTCACTACTGTTTGCTGTTTCGATTTGTTCTATACAAGGAACTGGGTTCATGAAGAAGATAGGGGAGAAATAAAAACCCTGCTTTTCTTTTGGAAGTACACAGGGGTTATGCAAAGGCGTCAGGGAAAAAAAGCACATACACCACTCTTATCCTCAAAAATTAATTGCCAAGCACATAACTTGGAGATTTTTTTGTAAGCGGAACAAACACTCCTCTTGGAGCTTGAAATCTGGTGGAGTTCAGATCAGCTCTTGGGAATATTTCCATCCACGTTCTCAAGTTGCTTCATCTGACAGAGCCCAAAGCACAGTTCTCCAAATGAAGACTAAGCCTCCGTCTCTCTGAGCACAACACTGCCTTGCATGGCCGTCTTCCAGCGCCTGAGGGTAGCATCCTGGCAGGCCGCTCAGGGTCCCACGTGCCTCTCGCCCCAGAGAAGACCTGGTGCTCTCAGAGCATGCAGTGGAGCAGCGTCTAGTGGGGTCTAATTGCAGTGCCATGTTCCTTCCAGTTTCGGGCAGAACTTCAGTCTGTGCCTTTAAAGAAGTACATCCTCTGTTGAGAGCCTGGCACAATAATTGTCGCCCAACACTCCTCCCACCCAATGCCAGTGTCTCTCCAGTTCTGATCTCATTTCCCTGCTCAGCCAAGGTTCCCCCTTGGTACCCAGTTCCCACACAGAGGGCAAGTGGCCCTGCTCATAGGCAGATGGGTTTGTGAAGGTCTCCTGGTGTTGATTGAAGTTGACCAGGAAGCGGGACTCTGGACCCTGCTCTCTGTCTCAGAGCTTCCCCCTCTGAGGAAGGAGAGGCTCCCGCCCCCGCGCGCCTCCCTCCAGACAGTGCCCCCCCCCCCGCACCGTCTGGGGAGTGTCTTGCCTTTTGGGAGGTCTGAGGTCTTCTGCCAGCGTTCAGTGGGTGTTCTGTAGGAGCTGTTCCACGTGTAGATGTATTTCCGGTGTATCTGTGGGGAGGAAGGTGATCTCCAAGTCTTACTCTTCCACCATCTTGCCCCCGCATGCCATTATATAGTCCCCCCTCCTGTCTGAATGGACAGCTACTCTCCTGCTCTCTGCTCCGGCCCATCCCCAGGTGTCTTATTAGTTCCTGCCCTCCTTTGAGAAAGGAATGTTAGACATTTTCTTTGTGTCTTTGTCTCAGCTCTGGGGGAAGAAAAGAAGAACTTCACCCACAGAAAGCCTTTCACCAACACCCTTTAAAGAGTCACACACCCCGTGCTTGAAACTTCTTGGGGAGAGACCCCTACTCAGAGGGACCCTTCCATGCGGGAGAGACTTTCCTCCTGGGAACATGAGACCTGCTAAGGGTGGACCATATAAAGACTTCTATCATGTGTTCTTTAGAGCCTCTCGACTCCGGGCTAAACATCTTCATGTCTAAATCTCTCTATTCGTCTCACCAGCATGATAAATGTTCATTTCTGTCTGACAAGATCCTTTGTAAAATGAGATTTCTAGATTGAACACAATGTTCTAAGGTGATCAGCTCAGCCTAAGGAAGCATGCTGAATTTCCTTCCTATGATGTTTTTACTCTATCCCATTTATGCGATCTAAATTACGGTTGGCTTTTCCTCTTTTTTACCGGCTATAGTGTACCAGTGGATTACATATTCTTTGTTGTCAACTAAGATACACCAAATAACTACGAGGAAAGCAAACAATTGAGTCATTCAGATGTTTGGCATCAAATATCATATATTTAAATCTTATAGATGTTTCAAACTAATTTTCCATTTGAATCAGAAATTTAGTCATGTTAGGTTCACCAATAGTTTGCAATAATTTGAAAGAGGAAAAATTTTAATGCTGGCTTCTAAAAGCAATTGAATATGTAGTGAATTAGAAATTAAGCTTATACTCTAAAAAAAAAAATAGTAATTGAGTGAAGCAATGCAACTTCCATATTTTGTAGAACACAAGTCAACTTTTCTGTCGTAACTTGTATGACCAATCATGTGACAAATGCCTTTGCAGGAAAATGATGCTTTCTGCAATTCAGGGGACGCTTGTAGTAAACACCACCGTTCTCCTAGCCCCTCAAGGAAGTAAATCGGAATAACAGTGAGCAAGCTATTGCAAATGTCATTTAAGGTAGTTTACAGGCTTAAATGTTTGAGGAATAAAAATGCAACTTGTAGAAAAAAGCACAGAAGAATATTTTCATTACTTTGAGGTAGGGAACAAAATCTCTTAGACAGAATACGAAAATCATTAACTATTAAAAATATTGATAAATTGCACTTCACTGATGTTGTCCTGTTTAACAAAAGACACCAGTATTAGACTCAGAAGTCAAGCCTCACACCGGGGGAATGTATTTGTAATACATCAATTCAACAAAGGCGCTTCACAATAACAATATCTCAGTGAGCCTACAAGAAGGCATTCACCACCATTTGTCATCTTGAAAGTGCAAATTAAAGCCGCAATGAGATGCTTCTATGCTGCCAAGTGTTGGTGAGTATGTGGAACAAGTGGGGCCCTCGTACGTTTCTGATGTGGGTACATAAGGCTACAAAATCTTTGGAAAACTGTTAGGCAGTACAAACTAAAACTAAACGTGCCTACACTCTGACCCAGCAAGTCCACTCCTGGGAACCTAGCCAAAACATGCCTAAGAGTCTTCCCAACAGCTCTGTTCATAGAAATTAGAAAATAAAAACAAGCCGAAGTTCTAACAACTGAGGAATAGATAAATAAGTCATGACATATTTATACAAGGAAATACTACACAACAATTTAAAAAATCTACTGCTCTATGCAACAGCACAGGTAAATATCACAGACTCGAATTCCGTAGATATGAAAGCGTATAAACTGTATGAGGTTATTTATAGGGGGTTTAGTAACAGACGAAACCAACCTATGGCATTAGAAATCTGAATAGTGGTTCTCTCTGTGTGCTATTTTATTTTATTTATTTATTTATTATTTATTTATGGCTGCGTTGGGTCTTTGTTGCTGCGTGCGGGCTTTCACCAGTCATGGTGGGCGGGGGCTACTCTTCCTTGCGGTGTGCAGGCTTCTCATTGTCATGGTTTCTCTTTGTTGTGGAGCACGGTGCTCTAGGTTCACAGGCTTCAGTAGTTGTGGCACACGGGCTCAGTAGCTGTGGCGCATGGGCTTAGTTGCTCCGCGGCATGTGGGATCTTCCTGGACCAAGCATCGAACCCATGTCCCCTGCACTGGCAGGCAGATTCTTAACAACTGCACCACCAGGAAAGTCCCCTCTCTGTGTGCTATTGACTGAGAAAGGGCAGTAAGGGGAATTCTAGGGTGCTGGAATGTTCTGTACCTTAATATCAATGGGGTTACAGAGATGTATGTATATATGAATAAAGTTCATCAAGCTGTACATTTAAATTAGCACACTTGCTGTATTATGTCATATTCTAATAAAGAAGTAAAAAGAATGGATTATGGATGAATACAGGTGGGTCGTGAGACTTACCCAGTTCTGCTTTCACTTTAGAATATAGAAAGCTGGAACCCTAACAACAAGAGAGATGTGGATAAACTATAAAATCATTATGTTTTGTTGAAACCATCAGAGAGGTTATGTCACAAGGAAAACAAGTAGCCTTAAACCAAAGTAAAAACAGTCATTCCCCCATCCCCTCACCGGGAGGGGCGGCAGGAGGGCGGACGTGTGTGTGCTCGCCCGTCACCTATGGCAGAGGCAAGGAACAGGAGATTCCAGGCACCACACAAGTCGGTAAGAAGAACTCGGTTAAACATTTAAAACATTTCAGGGCTTCCCTGGTGGCGCAGTGGTTGAGAATCCGCCTGCCGATGCTAGGGAACACAGATTCGTGCCCCGGTCCGGGAAGATCCCAGGTGCCGCGGAGCGGCTGGGCCCGTGAGCCATGGCCGCTGGGCCTGCGCGTCCGGAGCCCGTGCTCCGCAACGGGAGAAGCCACAGCAGCGAGAGGCCCGCGTACCGCAAAAAAAATAATAAATAAAAAATTAAAAAAGACCTTAAAGGCATTTACTCTTGTTCTGTATACCTGCATAACAAGAAGGACTAAGAACTTGTCGATGTCGTGCTTTAGGGTCAGGCTCAGGAGGCACAGAGCTGATCAGAGTGGAGCCTGGATCCCAAGGGACATGAAAAACACCCACTATAGTATCCTTCCTTGAAAAGAGCATTTCACTTTGATGTGTCAAAATTTATCTCTCTTACCCCTCATGGCTTATGTTTTGGGAGTCCTAAGAAATCCTTGGTCTAAACGCTTTCTGGGATCGCTGTACATCAGTTTTTCAGAGATTTGAGGTTTAATTCTACTTTCCCTTGGATACCTTTCAGTAAGTCACAAGGCT
>NW_006775077.1:1637867-1638496 GCF_000442215.2 Lipotes vexillifer | reverse complement strand
GGAATGCCTTTAAGGGATAAATCGATTCCATAAATCTAATTATTCCAATTAAGAATCAGGAAAGTCGTAATTAAGTAGTTAGAGAATGCTTGCTTTTCTTCTGTGAACAAGAGAAATGTAAAACTATTTGAAGCTCTACACAAAGCCATAGGAGAAAGAATGGCCCTAATATTAGCATGATGGTTAAAAGAACCACCTTTTGAGACCAGCCTGCTTATGTATAAATTCTAGTCTAATGGTTAGCTATGTGATCTAGGATAAATTACTTATCTTTTCTGTGTCTTGGTGTTTTTGTTTGTTTGTTTTTCCTCTGTAAGACAGGGTTAATGACAGCCCTTCATGAGTTAATGCATGTACACTTCTTAGAATAGTACTGACATGTATTGAGTGCCTTAAAGGTACTTTCCATAAAGTGAAATATGGCATACCTTTAAACCACTAATGACATGTAGGAACAGAAATCAATTTGACCTTGATGTTTTAAACATTCTATTTCAAGGGGCACAGATTTCATGAAATAGGTTCACATTTTTTCCCATCAGTCCAAACTATTTGGTTTTGAAATAAACAAAATAATACAGTCCTGTGAGGTTTGTTACTGTCTTTTTAATTTTTTAAAAGAATTCATG
>NW_006775077.1:1628971-1637857 GCF_000442215.2 Lipotes vexillifer | reverse complement strand
ATCGGAAGAATGTAAATATTATAATAACTTAATAAAAATGTAATGGTACAGTCCACCAGCTTTGGAGGTGAAGAAATTAAAGGCAGCTTGGACTTGCTGGGTCCTACCTCCAAATACTCACATTGGGGGTTAGGGATTCAACGTATGAATTTTGAGGGGACACAAATGTTCAGTCTATGCAGCATGTAATTTAAATTATGGTGTTAACCATCAAAATAACTAAAGATGATATTTTTTGAATGGGAATTAGAAAATGAGATGCTTATTTTTTAATTACTTAATGTATTGTTGGAATTATTTTTTACTAGGTACATATATTACTTTCAAAATAAAAAGAAACATAATTTAAGAGAGGCACCCCAAATACTGGTTGCAAAGTAATGTCCTTATTCTGGGGTTATTTTTCTGGATAGAAGGGAAGAGAAGGCAGGAACATTGCTGAAATCATTGTCAAAAGACTTGGGGAATGAATTAAAAGAGAAAAAAATCTTCGTGAATTTCCATAGGGAAATATAGTTTTAAATGTTGTTTTCTTTTGTTTTTAAAATCACATTTTCCTCTTAAAGTTTTTAATCATTCAGCCTTTACAAAGGAAAGGAAATATAAAGCTTGCCATAATTGAGATATAAGAAAACTTCTAACACAGAGGTGTTTTTTTTTTTTGATTCCTAAGGGGGAAATCTGAGTTATTTAGAATGAGAAACTGAATAACAATTATGTGTGCAAAGCTTTAAAAATAATTTGTTGGTGGCTGTTAACAGTTTAAACCAGTAACTTCTTACTTCTTTGTATGGCAAATAGCTTTTTTGATTTCCAAATTGCAAGGACAACTTAGGGTGAAGATCAGGTGTCTGGCTGATATGAAATAAACAAGACTGTCAAAATGGCAGAAGAATGGCACACACCTGCCCCGGATACTGACACAACGCCTATTTCTGGAAGCATTTGGGCTCCAGGGAGTACTCAGAGGATCCAGAGGCTACTTAGTCAACCAGCCAGTTCTGGAGTTAGTTAATTCTGGAATTCATAATTCAATGCACATACAGCTGGTGCTTGAAGCCAGGAGATCTTTAAACTGTCTCTACTAAGAACTTTTAGTCCCAGCTCTTCTTAGGAAGACAGAAACTCTTCTTTAAAAACAGAAGGAAAAGGAGGCCAAGGTTAAACAGTGTGCTGGGAAGTTAATGGAAATAAATAACAAGAGATAAAATAGCTTGCCTGAAATTTCTCAGGACTGCGTGTTCATGGGGGCCCTAGACTCCTATTTGGGTCACAGTGCTGAAAATGTCCCTCTATTGTGGTTCCCATGAGTTTCTCCTCTCATTCAGCAAAGTATAGAGCTAAAGAATATTTTTAAAAACCCAACTACCATAATTACCGGCTGTTCAAGGTGAGCTATCATTTACCTTAATATTTAGAGGTAGAATCACCTTAAAATTTCCTTCATTTTTAAATCCCATTTTTAACCAGCTGGAAGAGTTATCTCTTCCAACCATTTCTGGCAGCCTACCTAAAAATCTGTCTATTCCACAGTATTTTCTAAATCAATGTTTAGCTAATGAAGCACAACTGCCAGAGGTTTTCACTTTACTATTTTAATGTGATCTCCACGGCACTGTAGGAGTCTTAAGTTTCCATACGCACATATCCCTGCACTTTCCCTGTCACAAGAAATATATATTCATTTTAGAGTTGCAGGGGCAATTATAGTAACCAGCTGATGCCTCTAGCAGCTAGTCAGAGTGATAGCCTGAAAATTCTCAGGGGACCACATCATTGCCTCCAGTGGATGCAAACCCCACGCACAGTGGTCTCCAAGGCAATGACCCTGCCAGGCTAGATGAAGTTTCTAACCAACACATCACTTTGTAAAAGCATTCTGAACATCACTTAAGAGGCTAAAGAAGGAAGTTCATAAAATAAGAAGACATCTGTTGCTTCCTATGTCTTGGAGCCTTATATTGTCAGGTTCCCGTGGATAGCTTTTGGTCCACTCAAATTTCTAGAACAGCCAGAAATCTTCCCAGTGAGCTCTTTAGAGTGTGCACATCAGAACTTCAACAGCCATATTATGAGGTAATAAATATACTACCGATGTGGGTCATTTCCTGAAATA
The DNA here is from genome assembly GCF_000442215.2 of Lipotes vexillifer. NCBI lineage: Eukaryota > Metazoa > Chordata > Mammalia > Artiodactyla > Lipotidae > Lipotes > Lipotes vexillifer. Next base: position 1,635,741 of record NW_006775077.1, on the reverse strand, counting down.
CCTACGCTTCACGTGGTAAAAGACTGCAGCAGCTACAACCAAATAAAATTGAAGGGAGAAAAAACCCCACACATATCGTCAAATAACAAACAAGAACTCAAGTGATTCCTTGGTAGAAGAAAAGGACCAGATTGCTGGGATTCCCTCAGGTTTTATTATGAGTGTCCATTTCCGGTTACACTTTATTGCCTCAAAACATGAATGCATCTGTCTTTGACGGTGCTTATCTTTTCCAGCCATTTCCCACTGCATTAGTGACAAAAGCCCATCAGATGGTGTCACTCGATTTCAGCTTTATCACATCGCTATACTCAGAAGGGTGGAACGCAATTTTTTAAAATAAAGTAAGACAATGATTTTTGCCACCTGAAACCTGCTTTGAAGACTCACGTGAAAATAGAAGGTTGGGATGAGGCAGGTAGACGGAAGAATAAAAACATTTCCGCTTTAAAAAATTTCTGCCTGTTGAAAGAAAAGTACACATAATATAAAAGCACCTGCACAGCACAGTTCCCGAGGCTAAACAGCAATTTGGATAGGCTATTTAATCTAAAATCTCATTTTAGGGCTTCTTGCCAGGATATTCTAATGAAGCGATCTTCCAAATGAGTTGCCTTACTGGATTCCATGAGGTCCTCCCTATTCAAACATCAAGACCAGGAAAGCACAAGCCAGCTGCCTGGACCCCACTGTGTTTGTGGTTCTTTACTTACCTTCCTGCTTACTCAAGTGAGGTCTCTGATTCACCTCGCATCTATGCCTTACCTGTCCTTCTAGGCAATGCCTTTGAGACATTTGGCTTTTCTTCCCTGAACCCCAGTGGCTCTTTATAGTTTATAGCTTATGTGGCTTATACAGCTATTCATGAAATCACAGGCTCACAGAACCATAGAGTTGTGATCAAGTAGGTCAGTCAAAACTCCTAAAGTCAGGAGATGGGCATGCTGCTGTCCTAGCCATCAGCGTAGGGTCTGTATGACGATGGGCATCTGATGGAACTTTTCCTACCTCCAGTTTTTTCATTTCTAAACTGGGGCACAGAGTTGCTGTGTTAAATGGGGAAAATGTGAATCCCTCAGTATCTAGCTAAAAGGTCCTCCCAAAACACTCTCCATGATTTTTCCAAGTCCTCCGTCCTCTGTATGGTGCTATATGATGTAGTATGTACCCAACTCCATTATGGCATGACTATATTCTACCACAGTTTATTATGTATATGCTTCCCCTACTTGATAGTTAGTGTCTCAAAGATAAGGATTTTCCTTTATTTACATCTGGGCTATCTCCAAGGGAGGGAAATGCCTAAGAGTAAGCACTTAATAATTTACTAACTTATATACTTGATGAATGAATAAATGTTCATTGTAGACCATAAAGCACCACATAAACATAAGGTGTTACTAAATGGCCAAAAAGTCCATTCATGTTTTTCCATGAGATGGCTCTAGTAGCACTTTGTTGTCATTAACTTCATTTGAAACGATTTTGTTAGATTGTATGTGACAGCTGTCATATCAGCACGCATTTTTTAAAAATTATCAAAATTGGTAAATTTTTGTGTAGCAATTTTATATTGAAGATGGAAGAAAAAAGCAATGTTTTTGGCATATTATGCTTTATTATTTCAAGAAAGGTTAAAACGCAACTGAAATACAAAAAAAGATTTGTGCAGTGTATGGAGAAGGTGCTGTGACTGATAAAACGTGTCAAAAGTGGTTTGCAAAGTTTTGTGCTGGAAATTTCTCGCTGATGATTCTCCACGGTCGGGTAGACCAGCTAAAGTTGATAGTGATCAAATCGAAACATTAACTGAGAGCAATCAACGTTATACCACGCGGGAGATAGCCGACACACTCATTTGCACCAGCTTTGTTATGTTCATTGCTTTGATGTTTGGGTTACACATAGGTTAAGCCAAAAATACTTTCTTGACCATATTTCCCCATGCGATTCTCTACTTAAACATAATGAAAATGTTCCATTTCTAAAACAAATTGTGATAGGTGATGAAAAGTGTATACTGTACAGTAGTGCGGAACGGAATAGATCGTGGGGCAAGAGAAATGAACCACCACCAACCACACCAGAGGCTGGTCTTCATCCAAAGAAGGTGATGTTGTGTATATGGTGGGATTGGAAGGGAGTCCTCTATTATGAGCTCCTTCTGGAAAAGCAAAGGATTAATTCCAACAAGTACGGCTCCCAATTAGACCAACTGAAAGCAGCACTCAACAAAAAGTGTCTGGAATTAGTCAACAGAAGATGCATTATCTTCCATCAGTATAACGCAAAACTGCATGTTCCTTTGATGACCAGGCAAAAACTGTTACTGCTTGGCTGGGAAGTTCTGATTCATCCACCCTATTCACCAGACATTGTGCCTTTGGGTTTCCATTTATTTTGGTCTTTACAAAATTCTCTTAGTGGAAAAAAATTCAATTCCCTGGAAGACTTTACTTATCATGTAAATTATACTCTTCTTAAACCTAACAATCATGCAATCTAATTCTGTATAACTTGTTGCCATTTCAAAAATGCCCAGTAAATGTTTGAAAATAACAACAATGAACTTGTTATGGTTATTATTTTGATGATGAAAATTTATTTTGGATGATAATACTTTGGAGATTTTGTCATATTTTCAATATCCACCTAAACTAGCATATCCTTGTAGACCAGTGCAATACAATTACTGGATTAAAGAATAATGTAAGACTTTCTTTTGGAAAACAGAGGTAAAATTATTAAGCAAAATTTGAACTTGTGTTACTGTGGTTTATTGTATTTTGTTTTTAAATAAGTGTCTACATTATTTTATAAAATGATACATGCACTTAGCCTTATGGAATGATAGCTGACTGGATACTCTGAGATCCTGGAGAAATTACAGCAAAGTGATTTTTAATCCTTTGACAACCTTAGTGGAAAATAGGGAGACATCTTCAAGGAAAAATGGAATGAAAAACAAAGTTAAAATGATAGAAAACCCTGATCAGTGGGAATTAAATAAATATAAAATCAAGACTTGTTCTAGAGGTAAATGGTGGTATCAGCTGTTAACAAACTATTCTCTGGGACCAAAGCAAAGTTGGGGGCAGGGGGATGGAATAAACCAGGAACTCTCACATTAACTCCTAAATCAGGACCCTCCAAGGGGTTTAATGTGACCCCAGGTTGGTGGCACTTATTGATTCCAAGAAGAAGCAAATACAAATTTCTAGAAAAAATCAACTTGAATTTAGGCCTCAGGTTTTCACAAGTTACCTGCAATAAAACATGAATGCAAAATCTTACCACTGGTGAAAGTCTCCAGAAACAGCAATCAACAGACCCCTAGAAACTTTGGATATTGGAGTAATCAGTGGGGAATAGAAAAGTATGAAATCATTATGGAAATAAAAGATAGAGTTAAAGACAATTTTTAAAAAGGAATCAGAGACAGCAGATCACGTCCTAGAATTCTTGAAAAAGAATGAAGTGGATTTTTTAGAAATGAAAAATTTAACTACTGAGATTAAAAACCCAGTAGATGATTTAAACAGACACAAATAATGCAGAGAATTATTGAATTGGAAGTTGGATGTGAAGATGTTACCCAGAAAACACCACACCGATCAAAGAAATTGGGAATAGGAAAGAGTTAAGGAAATATGAGGTGGAATAATGTTAAAATCTAGTCTCAGAGGGAAGAAGAGAGATAATGGAGAAGAGGTATTATTTGAAAAGGAAATGGATGAATATTTTCCAGAAGTGATGAAAGGAAGGAATCCACTGATAAAAGAAGTGCAATGTACACAAACAGTATAAATTAAAAAAAGAAATCTACGTCAGATACACTTGAATACTAAAAATTCTCAAAGGAAAAAAAAAAATCCAAAAATCAGCCAGAGAGAAAAGAGAAATCACTTCCATATGCAAGAACAGAATGAAAGGACATTTCTCAGTAATAACAAAATAAATCAGAAAGATTTTGAATACTATCTTCAAATTCCTGAGACAAAATAATTGCCCAAACTAGAACTATAAGCCCAAAACTAAATTTCAAGAAAAAGGAAAGACGCAGAACCATTTAAATTGAACAAAAGAGAGAATCTGCTGCCAACAAAACTACATGAAGTAAAATTTAAAAGACGTTATCAGAGGAAGAGAGGAAATGGTCCCAGAAGGAAAACAAGGAGGAGTCATGACTAAAGAAATAGGGATACATGTGGGTAAATCTAAAGAAACATTTGTGTACAAAATAAAATTAATGTTTAATAGTAGGTTTTAAAAAACAGTTCCAAAAGACATTATTCTTACACGAAGCTAGACTTAGAAGAAATTGTTCTAGCTACTGTATGTTCCAGATATTTGCAGCATATTAAAGAAGACATTGTTATGAAGTCACTTTTATTGGTGTATAGTCCTGTAAGTTTTAACATGTGCATAGATTCTTGTAACCACAACCAAAAACAGGAGAAACAGCCACTCAAAACCCCCAGTGAATTCTCTCATGTTATCTCTTTGCAGTCAACTCATCCTGCCACTCCTAAGTCCTGGCAACCATGAATATGTTCTTTTAATATGTTCTTTATCCTTACATTTTTCCCTTTATCAGAATGCCGTCTAAATGGAGTCATACCGTATGTAACCTTTCAAGATAGGCTTCTTTCACTCAGCATAATTCATCTGAGATTCATCCAAGTTATTGCGTGTATCAATAGTTGGCCCTCTTTATTGCTGAGTAGTGTTCCATTGTATAGGTGTACTCATGGTTTATTCACCCACTGAAACATATTTGTTTTATTTTCAATGTGGTTACATGTGAACAATTCTGCTCTGAACATTTATGTACAGGTTTTTGTGTGAACATAAGTTTTCTTTTCTACAGGATAATTCTTGAAAGTGAGATTGCCGGGTCATATGGTAAATGTATGTTTAACTTCAGAAGAAGCTATTAAACTTTTCCAGAATGGCTATACCATTTGGCATTAACATGAGCAATGCATGAGAGTACTGGTTGCTGCACATCCTTGTCAACACTTGTTATTTTCTGTACTCTTTATTTTAGCCATTCTAATAAGTGTGTAATGGCTTCTCAATTGTGGCTTTAATTTGAATTTCCCTAATTACTAATGATGTTGAGAATATTTGCATTGATAATCTGTGTTTACTGATAATTTATGTATCTTCTTTGGTAAAATTTCTGTTGAAATCTTTGAGCCATTTTCATTGGGATTTTGTTTTCTTATTGTTGAGTTTTAATGATAGATTCTGGATACAAGTCCTTTAGTGAATATGTCACTTGCAAATAATGTCTGTGCCTTCCTTCTCAGTATCTCTACATGGCATTCTTTGCAAAGCAAAATTTTAAATTCTGAATATTATAGAAATCCAATTATTTTCTTTTATACATCATGCTTTCAGTGTCATATTAAAACTCCTTGCCTAACCTTATTTCCAGGCTTTATATTTTTGTTATTGATTTCTAGTTCAATTCTATTGTGATCAGAGACTACACTTTGTATAATGACATAAGTTGTATTGAATTAGAGCCCATCCTACTGACCTTAACTTGATATCTCTGGAAAGACCTATTTCCAAATAAGACCACATTCACAGCTACCAGAGGTTAGGACTTCAATATGTCTTTCGGAGGGACAAAATTAAACCCACAAAAGTGGTCTCTTAGAGATTTTAAATTTAACATGACCAACTGAAATTCTGACATTCCCAAATGAAAATATCCACCTGCAAACTTCCTCTTCTTGTGTGATACCAAACTAACCCAACAGTTTCCCAGGTCAAAATCTTAGAATCATTTCTGACCCCTCTCTTTTTCTCACATAGCATAACTGATATCTAAGAAATTTTGTTTATTATCTTACCACCACTTCCATTGTTACTACCTTGCTTCAAGGCATCAAATTTATAATTGCTTCTTAACGTTATATTGTAACCTTGTACTACAATTTATATAACTAGTATTCTAATGGTTAATCTTCTCCCAAATTTTACTATTATAAATGACATTGCAATGATCATTCTCATACAAACATCTTTCTCTATTTAAGTAATTATCTCTTCCAAGTAAAATCCTAGAAGTTGCAGAGTCAAGGTAATCACATTTTACATTTTGTTTTATCTCTCTCAATTGCTTTTCAAGAAGGCTGTGTTAGGAGATTTGGGGATATATGTATATGTATAGCTGATTCACTTTATTATAAAGCAGAAACTAACACACAATTGTAAAACAATTATACTCCAATAAAGATGTTTAAAAAATGCTATATCAAGAACACACTGAAATATAGTTAAAGAGGACACTGTCAAAACTTGTTCTTATAAAGGTGACATACAACTTACAAATCATACAAATTTCTTTTTAAAAAGAATGAGCCAATGAAGTGCCCTAAATTCTGTTACGTTGTACAAATTTATGAGTAAAAAAATGTGCTGCTTTTCTTAAAAATAGAAAACAAAAACAGAAGGTTGTGTTAACTGGTCCCTTTTAAGTCACCAGTAACTCACCGCTAAGATCTTTTTTCTTTTTTTTTGAGAAAAATCAAACCATTTGCTTCTGATTTACTTTAAAGTAATAATTATGTGTGCCCACGAGGCACCAGGTACTGTTACAGACACAGGTTTCTACCCTCCTGGAGCTTAAATTTTAATTGGGAAGACAGGCTATAAATAATAAACCTAGTAAATAAATGAATTATATAGTATATTAGACCGTTATGTTCCCTGTGGATGTCAATCACATCTACAAAATAACTTCACAGGAATGC
>NW_006775077.1:1608386-1628961 GCF_000442215.2 Lipotes vexillifer | reverse complement strand
GAATGCCTGGATTAGTGTTTGATGAATAACTGGGCATTATAGTCTAGCCAAGTTGTCACATGGAACCAACTGTCACACTCACCTGTGGGCTGTCTAGACATTTGTGTAGGAAGAATTCCCCTCATTCTCCTTGCATTGCCTTAGGGAAAAGGACTAGGGGCAAAAAGGAGCCATTGGACACAGGCATTTAATCAGAAATCTGTCTCTGATCCAGAATGCCTCATGTGTGAATTCAGGATAAAATTAATAAAAATGAATATTAAAAACCCCAAAGTAATCTAATAATAAAACCATAAATTTTACGGGAAAGTTTTACTAGTTTAATTAAGTGTTACAATTTTTGAGAAAACCTTCCAAAACATACACCCAGAATTTATTGCTGTAACTCAGCTGAAAGTCTCAACATCTGTTGACTGGATAAAATTTGTACTCAGGGGATTGTTAATATAAAATTATGCTGTATAGTGTTTATTATCCAGTTACAGAAACAGTCAAATTGACTATAGGATATACTTTGATTCCTTCATCCACATCTTTTCTTTTATCAATTTATTTTGAAGCTTCTTTTTATTGAATTAATATTTTCATGAAATAGTTCTATAATGGGAAACACATAAAAATATTTCTAGCTATTTCTTGATTTTTTTCCTCCAACTGGGTTCTTCTCATAGGTCTTATACATTTTTCTTTGATTTCACTAACTAATTAATTGATTAGCTTCATTAATATATTTTTATTTTATTTTGGCCTTATGTAGGCCTTTTATTATGGCTTTGGGATATAGCAATGAACATGGCAGATAGGATCCTGTACTTATAGAACTTAGATTCTTGTCCTGAGAGACAGGTGATCAATCCAACACTACGTCCATTAAATGAATATCTTATACAGACCCCCATTCCACCTAGCTTGGAGCACATCTCAAACCCAGAAAACTTATCTTGAAACATACTTGCCATGGAAGATGGAAGGCTCAGAAGTCCTTTCTGCTATGCTAAAGTCCCATAACTGTCAAAGGGACCTTTCTCTTGAGGTGTTTTCTCTCCTGGTTTTATGTCGGGCCACCTTCTGCAAACTATAGCACATTGTGAGAAATCTTAGGATATAATCAATTCAGATTCTGAGTTCTGCCCTTTGCAGGCAGGGATAAAATTAAATGCCCCCTCCCCGATTGATTTGAATTTCAAGTGTGTTATCTACCACTCTCTCACTGACTTGAGTTATTGCCAGTGGCAAATTTTGCCCAAGTTTTTAATTTTTTGTATCAATGTGCTCCTGATATTTGATTTGTATACATGCATTTTGCCCTGTTGTATCCACGTGTATTAGATGTCACATGAAGAGCATTCTATGACCAGGCTTTATTCTGTCCTCTTTACCTGAAAATCCAGCTCTTAATTTAAAATAGTTACCCTCGTGTCTCTGGAGACAAAACTCCTTGATATTCTTCAATGAGTGATTGTTTCTGCCTTCTTGCAGTGTCCATGGGCGTTCAAACAGATGACCCTATCCGTCAGCTTCACAGAACCATATCTGTAGGCTCCAGATGAGTATCTGAAATCAATAGGGAGGGAATTGTGGTAATTAAATTATAGCACTTACATATAATTACACTTATGTAAAAAATATCCACCCCGACTTAGAGCTGCTCCTGAATATGATAGACATAAATCTTTGACGATGGTCTTCTTGGGGGGGGGGGGGGAAAGAGTGTTAATTTTTTAAATGATGCCAGGAAAAATAAGGCTCCTGGAACTCTTCCACTTCAGAGAAATCATTTGACTCAACGTCTAGCTTTAAACAGGTTTCTTTCAGTGATTTCTACCTTTGAAAATTAATTTTGATGCTGTTCTTTTTGCAAAGCTTTTTGAGGATGATACTGATATCCTGGGCTGTTTTGCTTGAGAACCAAGGTAAGCAGGGCCCTTGGGGTTGGGGCAATGGGTTATGTTCCCTCGTATCATTGGAAACACACATCGTGGTCACCCAGCAAGCCCTTAATCAATGACCAGATGCTTGTTTCGATAAGTTGATTAATGAATTGACATTAAAAAAGAGTCCTGCTCTGCAAGCATTCAGTAATGTGGCCTAGATGATGACTTTGTGTTAGACCAGCTAACATATTTTAGGTGGTAAATGCAGTCTCTTGCATTTACCACCTAAGATACGCAGGGGGCCCAAGGTTGTGAAGGTTTGCAGGAAGGCTGGCTCCAGGGTCTGGCTGGGGGTCCCAGGTTGGAGAGATGGGCTTCCAGGAGCTTCCCAGGCCAGAAGGACCTTGGGGGCACCAAGGAGTCAGGAGTAGATTGAGTATAAAATACTTCATAACTTTATAGAACTTTAACTTTGAGCTATAAAGGAAAACTCTCTAAAAATCTGTCCCAGTTTCATGGTAGTACATTTGTCTAAGTTTATGGTAAGTTCAGTCAAAAGTTAGTGCACATTAGGCCACATCAACAGAATTCTAGTGGTCACTGCACAGTCCGTGGCCATTGGTGTCACGGCACCAAGTGGGTGTGCCCGGATCTGAAGGGGTGCACCTGGCCCACGTGCCGGCTGAGGACATCCTTCTCTGCTTGCTGAGGCATCACAGCTGGGAGGGTGAAGAATGGGAAACGTTTCATATGAGGATGGATGTAAGGAACAGAAAGGAAGAATCACCCTGTACCCTGCGGACAGTACTTGTGCATGACGCATCTTTCCAAATAACTGGTGCTCTGTCCATAGGAGAAGTCAAATTAGTTAATTTGTGTTGCTTCACACAGATAAACTGAGAGCAAGGGTTCTGGTGTGGCCATTACCTGCTCAATATGAGGACATTCCCCTTGTGAGTTGGACTTGTCTGACGGGCTGGGCTGCCTTGGAGGTAGTGAGCTCCTGTCACACGAGTGGCACAGAAAGAGCAGAAGGTGTTTACCTCCCCACAGACTTGCGGGGAGGGTCTCTGCACTGGGTGGAGCTTGGTCTCGATGTCCAACAATGTGTCTCTAAACTCTTGATGATTTTATCTATTTCCTTCTCGTTTTTCTCTTTCTAAACATTTTTTAAAATCTGACTCATTTCCTCTTATTCTTGAATTTTTGTTCCCCCTTCTTGCTGTCCTTTAACTCGTTGTCAGAATTTATTACCTCTCTCTCATCTCCATTTTTCACATGCAAATCCTACTCCGTTTCAATGAGCCTCCAGAAATGTCATTTAATCAAGTACTGGTGCAAATACTTGATTATTGATTATCACCTAGGAACAAAAATCTCTGTGAATAGGGAGGGTGGGAGGGAGGGAGACGCAAGAGGGAAGAGATATGGGAACATATGTATATGTATAACTGATTCACTTTGTTATAAAGCAGAAACTAACACACCATTGTAAAGGAATTATACCCCAATAAAGATGTTTAAAAAAAAAGGTGAAAGTAAAAAAAATTTTTAAAAATTAAAAAATCTCTGTGGGTTTTAGCAAGATGGGACGCATTGTAACAGAAGTGAAATATCGTGCTGAATATGTGGGATCTGGAGTTTTTGTTTTTCCTGTTTCCTCTCGTAACGTCTTCAAGCTACAGAAGTCAGTGATGAAATAAGCACAGTCCCAGTAGATGTGGCCTGGATTAAACTTCTGAAAACCTGACCTTGCCAAAGCACAACATCAACCAGTTTTGACAATCCAGGCCGGTTTCTATGAGCACTTCTAGCTAATTCTTCTCGCTCTCCATTCCTTGGGTTATGCTGTGACTCTAACCACATCACTGGGCAAATCACCCCCTCACACTAGTAACCATAAACATTTCATTTGGTTACATTTTCTTCTCTTAATAAAATGTTCCTATCCAAGTATAGATATAACTGTTCTCAACAATTCCAATTAACTCGTTAATTCATACTTAAAAATAGTTATTGCTTGCGGGCTTTGCGCCAGTGCACCGAATACCTGGCTGAGTAAAGCATGGCCCTTGTTTCGGGGAACTCACAGATTCATGGCACAGACACGAAGACAGACATCTGGTCAGCAGCAATCAGACATTGAATTTGCTGGATAAAGTCTTCACTGAACTGAATCAGCCTTGGCAATTTTGGTTCCCCAGTTTCAGTCGTCTGTGCACAACAACAATTTCGTGTTTGGGCTGAGACTGTCACAGTAGCAACCCAGAGCCGTTGGAGGCTGGCGGGGCTAAAGACGTCTTCTCTGGGCCCCGCAGTGGCGTGTACCTGCTGGACACCTTTTCACTGTGCTCCTATTTGGAGGCTTCTGTCAAACCCCCTTTGAGTTTGGTCCACAGACTCACGAGATGCTATCACTGAATGATCAGAAAGTGGTAACACAGATCCTTACAATTATTTCAAGAATTTTGTTACTACTGACTGATTTTATTAAGTCCAGGTTAATTTGGGGGGCATAACGGCCAGTGTTTATTCTCCCATTTGTGTTACTCTGTGCCCATCTTCCCATGTTCCTGTGTGTTTTTGTTCATATCATACCCAGAGGACATAAATGCAATTTCTTAATCAAGAAAGTGGTGGACAGTACAATTTATTGAGTGCCCGCTTTTTCAGAAAGCACATAGACTGCTAAGGAAATTGATTCTAGGTGGTATTCTGTATTTTCTCTCCTATGGGTACAAGGAATAAGACATTTAAAGTTGTTGTTGTCACTTATTTTGTGCCTAAACTCACTCTTTTGCTTAGCAAATATTTGTTCATTTCATTACAGTTTACCTTTTCTGCTTCTCATATTGGTGAACAATCAAAGTCTACGTGGGTTCCCAATAAGCAATTATATTGCTTATATTCCCTAAAATAATCAATTTACTACCACCTTTGGCCAGATAGAGAATGAAATCATCGAGAGACAAAAGCAGGCAACTGCTGTTGATGTGGGGGAACTAGCGACATGAATGGGGGAAAAGTACCCACTGGTAAAACACCAGCCGAAAGCAGTGCAAAATGCAAGATGTGTATCTACTAATCCCTTTAAAGTGCCATGACTTAAGGAGCCCAGATTACTCTTTCTCCTTTGGAAGTACTAGTCTCCGTTTCCCTCTAGGAGTCACAAAAAATGCGTTTGTTTTGAAATTGGACAATCTGAATTTAAGTACAAGTTCTATCAAGATATGATTTGAGGTTTTAAGTTTCACTAGCTATAAAATGGGAATGATCCTAATCCTATCTATGACAAGGGAAAAAAGAGATTAAGTACAAAAAAGTGCTTTAAAATGATAAATTAGTAAATTGGTAAAATAGGCACATAAAGTATTATACAAGCATGAGTATCGTTAGTATAGTTATCATCACAATATCATCATCAAAAGCATATTTTTCTAGCTACTCTTCCTTTAACATGGAAAATTTAGTTGGTCATAAATTGTAAATTTATACCTGAGACATACACTAGAAAGGTAAATGGTGTATATTCAAAAATATAAATAATAAATAGCCATGAAGACACTATGCTTATTTTAGCAACTTCCTTCTCACAGGTACAAATGTGTTGCAGATAATGGCTATGTCAACATGAGGCCGCATTTTTTTTTTTTTTTGCGGTTCACGGGCCTCTCACTGCTGTTGTGGCCTCTCCCGTTGCAGAGCACAGGCTCCGGACGCGCAGGCTCAGCGGCCACGGCTCACGGGCCCAGCCGCTCCGCGGCATGTGGGATCTTCCCGGACCGGGGCACGAACTCGTGTCCCCTGCATCGGCAGGCGGACTCTCAACCACTGCGCCACCAGGGAAGCCCCAAGGCCACAATTTTTAACTTTCAATTATTTACATATTCGGCCTCATGTACATAAAACTTGAATTTTTTGCTTTTTATCTTTGAAGATACATTTCACTGTAATTTGTTGTGATTGAAATAAATAAGAAGAGTACTATTTGCTCCTTTGTCATCACACTGGTTCTTTGGAGGAAAAGGTATACGAAACCATAAAGTGATCACTTAGTTGGAATTTCACATTTTCAGAAACTGTTGATGTGGTAAAGAAAAGGAAAGGTACAGGAGATGAAGCTGTTAATAAAAACTAAAATTTTTGTCGTGTTGGCAAATGTGCACCACATGTGTCCATCCCTAATCCTGCATCCCTGGAAATGAGAAGAGTCTTCTGACCTGATACCACCCTTCGCAGGGACAAAGGACCAGAGATGTAATCACGTGATATTTGCAACCTCTGCTGGTCTATCACCTTCCAAGATGTTGAAGGTACTTGAATTAGTCCTACGAAGAGCCACATTCCTTATTTATTTCTCCCTATCTCTAAATAGTCCTGCTTTAATGGGCCGATAACTTAACCACGTGGGTATCTGGAGACCGACCCCAATGCCAACAACTCTGTGTAATTTTCTTCTGCCATGGAAATCCTGGCTCACACTATGAGTTATTATTAATCATACTCATTTTTAAAGGTAATTTAGATTTAATACATTGTCAATGCAATTCTTTGGGGAACATAAAAAGTGATCTATCTTGTGCACATCTGCTTAGTTCCATTTCCTGATCCTGGAACAATTCTCTAACATTTCTGCTTTTAGCTGAGGGTAGTGACTTAAAGTAAAGATGTGTAAAGTATGCCCTGATCGACGGTGTGACTTCCAAATGTCTTTGGGGTCATTGCTTAAAAATGGTGCCAGAGAGTAATGGCTGCATATTATAAGCATTGGGACTCTTCCGTTGGCGTCTTATTTAGTTCTTACCTGGCTTGTGCTGCCAGGGATGAGGCTCCTTTCTCTGGGGAGGAGAGAGAGGATGGATATTTCAGAGAAACAAATAGCCTCTTTGAGACACTCATAAAGCTACAACTGTAAAAAGGACCTGCTATTTAAGACACTTAACTGGTCACCCACCACCTTGTATTTGCTTAGGTGTGTGGAATAAAATTTACTGTGTCTAGAATGCACCATTAATGCTTTGATATTGGACTGAGTCACATGAAATTGCTTTTTTTGTGTGAGTAAAAATGTGATCCAATATTAGCATTTTTGTATGGTTCAACCTAGTACTTGGGAATATTTTTATTCCCCACCCCCCTTGGCAACTTTTCCATAGAAATGGAAAATAATGCTTTGCCAGCACAAAGAATATTAATGTTCTGGTTTGCCCACGTATTTGTAGAATGGCACATTCCCTTTAAGTGATTCTAGTTAGAAACTACTTTTATGTGTTCAGAGTAGCTACACTAGTTCATGAATAATTTTTAGTAACTAAAACAAAGTAACTTTTTTCCCCTCACAATTTAGGAGTTTCAATAAAGCCTGGGAAGTAAATTATCCTATTCACTCCATTCTAAGATTTGTGAATCAAATATAGGCTTTTCTGTGGATATAAGAAAAGAATTAATGTGAAGAGGAAAACTGAACATAACTATATCAAATATATGTATTGATTGCAAGAAGCATCTCAATTTTGGAACTCTTAACTGATCCAGTGGGGTCAGTTCTTAGGTAAGAAAATCTGTATCAAGGGAATCTCATTTATCCTGTTTTGTATTGGAGGATGTTAGGGATTTGGATGTGGGAAAGTCCAAATTACTGTTATGAATATGTGTAGGATGGGTTCAAGAACATAAAAAACATTTGGAATACAATTTAAGGTCAAAGAGCAGTGTTAGCTGGCAAATATTCCTAAATACTTAGGACTATTTCACACTTTTCCACAAAAGAAATTTTTTTTCCTAGAAATGGAACATAGGTCTTGCTGTCAGAAAGCATATTAATTTAAAGTAAAAGGAGCTACCTTGAAGGGTGAAGATGTGTGGACAGAAAGTGTGCATGTTTTGAGAAAAGATGCATCAAAAATAAGAAAAGAAGCACCCTGTAAAAGAAGCTAGTTGAGATTGGTGAAGGCATGTTGAATGCTTCTAAATCGTGTACACAGTTAGTGCAAAGATGAAGTCAAGCTCCCCCAGAAATAACTAGCAAACAATTGAAGTGAGGATGGACACTGTTGTCCAGCTTCCCCATGCCCACGTTTTCCCTGAGAAAAATCAGGGTTTACCTTTAAATAAGGTCCAATTAGATGAAGCCGTGATTGATTCCAACACCAGGTGTGGTTCTCCATGATGAAATCTATTGCATGTAATTTTATTAGAAATAAATTATTTGGTTTAGTTAAACTTTGTCCTTTTCAGATTAAACATATGAGCAGTAAGATATTATTGACATGAGATATGGATGTTAAATCTCAATGAGCCTCAATGGTGAAGAAAGTCAGGAAATTTTTATCCTCTATTGCCAAATCCTGTGGCATCACCCAAAACCTTGTGACTGCCACTCAGGAGTTGAGAAGCAGGTCAAGGCTTGTTTTATCCAAACTTTTTTGACTCCCTTGAATAGATGACCTGAAATCTGACCTATTCAGTTATGTGCCTTTCTGATCTACACCCACTCCTCATTTTCTCTATCTTTGAATCCAAGAAAAATGTTCTCATGACCTAGCATCATTCTTCCCAGAGACAAGAGATGTCCTCCCTTTATCCTGTGGCACTTCTATGTTTTGGCCATAATATTATCCTGGAATCCTCACAGTTCTTAAATTGACACTCCACACAATAAATCTTGCTGTGATGTTATACAGGAGAATCTTTGTGAACATTTTGTGAAGTTTCAGAGACAGGGAAGCGTGCCATTCTCATAAAATGATCATTTGGATTTTTTTGAAGCAATCTTCACCCGGGTTACTTGCAATCTGTTTATAATGCATTAAAATACTTATTTAAAAGGTTTTCTGTGAGCCAATGGCCCTCTTTCTTAGAATAGTCTGTGCTAACATGGGGAAAATTTTGCAGCTGTGTCAGGCATTGTCACTAGTGGTTGATTATGTAGATCGCCATAAACTATGTTTATAAATTATGTTTATTGTGTTATAATTAGTAGCACTAACAGTGCATAATATCAATAAGGTCATTAAATATGTAAATAATAAATAGTAGCAGTATTAATGCCACCAAGGAACAGGGCATCTTGTATATTCAGTCAGCTCAGAACCACATTTCTCATCATTTCATCAGGAAGACATGGAACAAAGCCAGTCATTGGTTTAATGAACACACAGCCAAGTGCAGAAAATGAACACGCCCTTGCTTAATGGATGGGAAAATAAAAACAGCAGGTTGTTTTCCTAAGAAATGGGGAAACGTTGCAGAGTGTAGCCTATTTCACAAAGCAGTGGATTTCTGGAAATTTGAAAAGTGGATTGAGGGCAGGTGGGGTAGGACCTATTTACCTTTTCATTTAAAGTGATGTCTGTTTAAATTTCCCAACACAGCTGATTCTTTATTCTCACTAAATGCCTATGGAGACTCAAATATGACACAAAAATTAGGACTTCTGGACAATTGATATACTGAGTCTTGGAGAGTGTTTCTACTGGCTCCCTTCCATGGAAACTTGATTAAAGAACACAGTTGATGCGTAAAGTCTGGGGGTCTCACATGGACACATCTACTAGCTGACCAGGCTGAGAACAGGAGTCCACACTCAGATGAGCAAGAATGGGACTCAGAGCAGGTCTGCACAGACCACCCCTCTGTTTGGCGGTAAAGTTTTACAAATACATCTGCAGGAGATGAGAAATGGAGCGTCCTGAATGGGAAGAGTAAGAGCAGAGTGCACAAATAGGTTTCTTGTAGGAAATAACATTAAATTTTAGAAAACTCTTTGCTATCTTTTCAGTAGTATAGTTAAGATATAAGAGTGGAGCATTAAAGCTGGAAGATAAATACAACAGGATGTGAGGAAATGGGAGATAAGTAAGGATGGAAGGATTACAAGGGACCAAAAGGTCTCCACCAGGAAGAAAATGTACACTGTAGGCAGTAAATATTAGAATTAATACTAGCCAGAAAATTGAATTATTAATATGGAGAATAATTTTGAGAAGCTGTTCAAGAGGGGAAAACAGAGAAAAAGAAAACAAAAATTTTAAGACATGGGAAAGTCTCAGATGTGACAAGGTGCCAGCCTAAAATAATGGGGTTTTTTGAAGAAAAACGAAAGAAAATAAATGGAGGAGGATATCTATCAAAGGCACAGCTGGTGAAACATTTCTGGAATGAAATATGGCCTGGTGGTGTAGATCAGTCTCACTACATCACTTGGTCCCAACTACATAAAAGGTCTGTCATAAAATGTCCTCTCCCTTCTATAATGCTCTCCTTAAATATGAGCCAAGGAGGAACAGAAGTTTGAAGAAAGTGTTCAAAGACAAAGACCAAAATGAACAAAAGGTTAAAAATACTGGATGAAAAAGAGATTGAGATTGAAGAAAATTTTAAAAAAGAAATTACTGATGTCCTCAGGGAGACAAAAGAACATATTCTTTTCATGAAACAAGAGCAGGGTGCAATAAACACAGAACATTCCAAAGTCAGAAAAGCTGTATTGAAAATTCAAAATATGATAGCAGTCGTTAAGAACTTAGTGAGTGGATGGAAAAATAAAATTGAGGAAATCTCAAAAGAGCAGAGCAAACACAAACACACACACAAGAAAACTGAGAGAACTGGGAAACCAGAGGGCAAGTTCAAGAGCTCTGACAACTGAGCAAATCTTCAATTCTAGAATGAAGTTCCAGGGAAACAAAATGAGAGTTGAAAGGAAATAAACCACAAAATAATTTCTTAAATGTCTTTGAATTAAAGGACATAAGTGTCCAGATTGAATGTGCCCACTTAGTGCCTAGCACTGTGGATGAGATCAGCCTCACCCCAAGACAATGTGTCATGAAATTCGGAAGAATGGGAAAAGAGAAAATCCCCACACGATTGCAGAAGGAGAACAAAATGTGATTTATGCAGAGACCTAAGAATGAGAATGATATTGGACTTTTCAATAGTAACTTGGGATGCTAAAAAAATGGAGAAATACCTCAAATTACCAGGGGAAATTACTTCCAAGCCAGGATTCTCTACTCATTAAACTACTAATCAAGTATGAGATAAGAATAAAAACATTTTAAATCATAGAACATCTCGAAAGTAACACAATGGACTCAAGATACATCAAGCCATTTCAGTAAAGTGTTGACAATGTTAAAAAGTGCAAATATTCGTTTTTTTAATGTGAACTGCAAAATAGCTTAAACAAACCATGTACTTAATTTATATTCTAAATTTAGCATATAGCATATCAAAACCAGTTGAAAATTCTACAAAAATAAAAGAGAAAGAATTAAATAATCATCTCCCTTTTAAATATAGACTCAGGAAGTCTAAATGAAGCTTTGAAAAATGAAATTTTACATCTTTTTGTAATAAGCATTCTTAACCAAGTAGGATTTATTCGAAGATTATAAGAAACTTTAATTATTGGAAATTTATTAATGTAATGATCAGATCAGTAGGCCAATTAAAAATTCCATGGAGTCACACTAATATTGTTGGTAGAGCTCTTATGTTTTGGAAACTGTGGTCCACACTGCAAAACCTTAGGATTATGTGGTAAAAGGAAAAGTCAATTTCCTTTCGTGATGGTTTTACAAGATGCCAGGGGAGCAGGGGTAGCAGCAGTTGCCGTTTCCTTTGGATCTCGATTTTCAGAGGCTACGTATGGCACAAAGCAGGCTGCATTGGAAACTGAAAAGACAACTCCTCTTTATTTTTAATTTTTATTTTATATTGGAGTATAGTTGATTAACAATGCTGTGTTCATTTCAGGTGTACGGCAAAGTGATTCAGTTATACATATACGCGTAACTATCCTTTTTCAAATTCTTTTCCCATTTGGGTTATTACAGAATACGGAGCAGCCTTCCCTGTGCTGTACTCAGCTACATACACTTGTACTTTAAACCTGGCATTGGTACTCTTCCCCAAAAGGAAAATTCTATTGGGCCCAAACTTAGAAGCAGCCAAGATGTCCTTCAGTAGGTGAATAGATAAATAAACTGTGATTCATCCAGACAATGGAATATTATTCAGTGATAAAAAGAAATGAGCTATCAAGCCGTGAAAAAATGTGGAGGAATCTTAAATGTAAATTAGGAAGTGAAAGAGGCCAATCTGAAAAGGTTAGGGAATGCATGATTCCATCTATAAGACATTCTGGAAAAGAAAAAACTAAGGAGACATCTAAACCTTCAGTGGTTGCCAGGGATTTGGGGCAGGGTGTGACTAGGCAAAGTTACAGAGGATTTTAGGGCAGTGTAAGTACTCCGTATGACACTACATGATTGGATACATGTCATTATACGTTTGTACCAACCCACAGAATGCACACCACTAAGAGTGAACCCTATGTCAACTACGGACATTGGGTGATCATGACATATCAACATAGGTTCAATCTGGTGGGAAAGTCATGCTTGGGTGGGGATTGGGGGTGTATGGCGGGTGTATGGGAAATTCCCCTCCCCCTCGAACTCACACCCCGGTGATAGTAGCCATTTCTCAGCTTTAAACACAATCTTCCAAACTTCCTAAATTTATGTGCCCTGCCCAGACCACTCTCTTGAACACTAGACTTCCACTGAACTGCCAATTCAAAATCTCCACTCTCAGGAATAAAAGACACTTCAAACTTGACTATCCAAAACGGAATTTCTGATCACTCCCACCCCATGGCCCCAAAAAACCACATTCAACTCCACCACTTTCCCTTCTCCATCGTTCCAGGTGCCCAGGCCAAACCGACACGTGGGGCCAGTCGTAACCCCTCCTTCCTGTATCACTTCGCAACCAGTCCATCAGCAAAGAAACCCAGTCCCCTACATGCTCCATACATACCAGCAACTAACCCCCTCTCACTGTCCCCCCTTCCATCACTCTTCCCCCTCAGCTTCTAAGTACCCTTGACACAGAGGCCAGATCCTCTTGCAAAGCACAAGTGAAGCCTTCCAGTGGTGTACGTGACTCCTAATCCTCTTCTCTCTGTCCACACTTCCTCCCACTCCTGCCCTCATGCCTTCCTCTGGATCCATTCTCGCTGTTTCATGCGAGAAACCGGCAAGCGCCTCAGGGTCCTATACTGGATGTTCCCTCTGGTTGGAATGCCCTTCCCCAGGAAACTGCACATCCCACGTCAAGCTCCTCCAGGTCTCTGGTCATTCTATCCAAATTGTAACTTGCTCCGTCATCCCTACACTCAAGATCCCCCTTCATACCCTGCTCTCTTTTCCAAATCGTGCACCACCTTCTAGAATATGATATAATGTTTTCACTAGTGTTTTATTACTTATTATTTGGTGTATTATTTATTGTCTCTACCACCCCATAAAATGGTAATTCTGTGAAGACAGTGATTTCCACCTTCATATTGTTCCCCGCCCCCCCCCCCCAATCTGGAGAATCCCAAAGCATCTAGAATAGTGCCTGGCTCATAGGAGATACCCAACATCTGCTCAATGAATGAATGCATTTTCTGTCACTAGGGTTTGTAGTTTAAGTCACAGTATTTTAATCATTTTAAGTACAAAAATTCTAGAAAGGGAGAATATTAATACTAGAAAAAAACCTACCCAGGGTACATGAACTTGGGACTTGAAGAAAATGCTTCTGGTGGAAAGGATGATGTTATAGGACCAAGATGGAAGAGTTTCCCAGCAGGCACCCCTGTGGGCTCAGCTAAGATGCTATGAGAGTAACGTGGAACATACCAATACCCTACACAATAACACACTATTGCATTGTGTTGTGTGGTATAATATGTCACGGCACTGTGCTGTGTCATATTACTATTATGCCATATTTTTATGCTCTTGTAAAACTGGATATCTCTCCATTCTGGTTGCCTTTTATAGTCTTCTCATTTGGACAGTCTATTTTCCTTACAGAGTCACTGTCTTTGTGTCTTGTTTTCACTCATGTGTTTTTGCTTGTTTAGCTTTAACAAATGTTAAAGCCAAAAGGTCCAGGTGTACCCAGCCAAAATTATAGGCATTGACCAGAACCCTGATGGAATGGACGAGGTCTCGCCCAGTGGTAGAGTCATAGTACCAGCACCCTGATCCAGTGGGCTGATGTGAACACTTAACTTCTAAGAAAACTCCTTATTTATTTCTTGCCTGTCTGTCAAAACACATTCTGATTTTTCTTCTATAGGCCAGATACTAGGCTAATTGTTTGGGGACACCAAGAGAGATAAAATTATAGCTTCTGCCCTTTAACATGTGGATTTTCTTGTTTCCAGACCACAGCATATTAGGAACAGGAAATGCTAAGGGCAAGGAGAATGTGGGCAAAACACCTTGACCTTAGGGAGAAGTGAAAGGGAAGAACCTTTAAAAGCACATCCAATAAATAAGGAATATCAGCCGTCTAGTGTCATTTGGTGTACGAGCAAATAACTAGACACACATGTAGTTTCTAGGTCATCACTGTATTTTATAACATAGATAACAATAGTCATGAACCTATGTTCTACACTCTGTTTAAGAGAGCAGGAATAAGTAGAATATATTTTAAAAACAATTCCACCTAAAATTATTTTAAAGTATCTGGAAATTTCACTATGCTACTATGTTTGAAAGGAGTACATTGCTTGAATGTGCCCCTTTTACTTTCAGATTTTTAATATCTTGATGTCAAAGTTTCTAAATTATTTTGTCTTAAAAATCAACGCTCAAATTTTTCAAAAATTTCTGTTTCTGTTAAAACTTTTGAGCCAGTGGTTGAAGGAACCATTAGAGTTAGATCTTTTCTGTTTCCCAGAAGCGCCTTTCTAATTCACAAGCATTGACAATGTAAATTGTCAATTACAAGGGTAATGCTTTTATGGTTGGAAAATGCAAAATGTTGTCAGCCAAATAGAGGGGTGACTCTGTTGGAGGATCTGTGAAATGCTTCACCCTATATGTTTTGGATGTTTATTTCTGAGACTATACTAGACATTAATCAGTTGAAAATAAACTGATCATCAACAGGTATGAGAGCTCACTGCATCCAAGGGACACGTGTGAGACTGCCGCTTTGAGGCTCAGGGTCTCAGGCGACTTCACTGCAATTGGAGCCATGGGAAGTCCAGTCCTCGGTCCTGCCACAGTCACCTAACGCCATGTCCTCGCTCCTGGCGACACTTTGCACGGTGCAGGTACCACCTTCGTGCACAACACTCAGACATCGTCTGCTTCCACAGGGAAACAAGCATTAATAGCTCCGAAGCTGTTTGAACCATCTAAGAAGGTCAAAGTTGGGGTAATTACAGTTATCTGACTGGTGTTCAGACGCTCTCACACTCCCAGATGGATCCGTAACGCACTCTCTGTGATGGAAATATCTCACATTATTCTTGTGTTGGCCAGCTTGCAGTGTCATTCCAGATGGCAAATACAAAAATAGCAATGAAAAATTTCCTCCTGAAATACACTCTTTGAAAGTGTTCTGTTAGCCCGATAACACATACTCCAAGATGTTCCAACATTCCAATTCTAATGAACATAAGCGATGTGTCCTCCTCCCCTTCAAAAAAAAAAAATCCAGATATTAAAATGCTTCATTACAGCAAATTGCTGGTTGTTATTAATGTCATTATCGGTTGTCTGCAAAAGCACTCTCTCCCACCCCCAAGGAAATACCCGATGCGTTTTTCCTAGAATCTGCATTCATTATGGTAGGAGGGTCTCCAGAGCAATGGAAACAAACGTAAAGGTCTCGGTGGTTAACACAAAAGTAGAACTGCTTAAATTTGATTACCTTGTTTAATGAAGTGTCGCATTTATTTACAGGATGGCATGATGAATCGCATTATGGGTCCCATAAATCAGCTTATAAAAATGGACAAATTATTCAATAAAATGATGCATCTATGAATTTGAGATGAAGGGATTTGAACTCATTCTGATATTTCCCACATTAAAAAAAAAATGCTATTTTGAGATCAGCCTGGGAATTAAACTCGATGGTTTGCTCCATAAAATCCTTCACGTTCTTCTATCACTGAGACCCTGAATTCTATCTTGGCCTCAATTTGCATCTTGCAGGGACTGGGAACTCTCCATCCCATCAGCCTTCCCAACATCACATCTGCAAACCCAGCTCCATCATTATCCACGCAAGCCCAGCCCTCGGGCGCCCGCTGCTTGCACCGGGAAGGCAGAGAATCACCGTGGTGTCTGACAACTGGACAGAATTGCCAGGGGCACCAGCTACTCTTGTCTTAGTTTTTGTTTTGGTTTTTGTTTTTTATCTGCCGGGTGGAAAACTATGAGTAACCCCTCAGATCACAGGGCAAATGTCCACATCTGCTTGGAGCAAATTCAAATCTATATTCACCATGGGCTGCACATGTAGAAAGAACAAATGAGAAGCAAAACAGTGGGAACTAGGTCTGGAGGCTGTTGCTTCTTATCAAGGGTGTGACGGGCAGGGTCACTTACCTTCTTAAGCCCCTCCTCTGCCAGACCCCCACTTGACCACAGCTACGGAGCCACAGGAGGGGGCAGGCGGCATCACCTGGGTCTGGTCTGGACCCAGCATCTGTGCCCCGTTACTCAGTCCCTTGATTCCTGAACCTCGGTTCTTCAGGGGTGGATTGGGCTGAGGAATGAGGGACTGATAATTCTTCCAGTGGAACCAGGCTGAAAGAATCAAGGTGAGAATATCCATGACAGCACCCCAGGGTCGATACCATGAGATTCACACACTTTCAGAATGGGACCTCTCTTTCCTAGAATGAAAGAACGTGGCCCGGAGATGAAGGAAGGAAATGGGACCTTTATTTGGGTTATCATTATTTACTACACTCCACGTGAGCAGGAAGCGTGGTGCTTTTCAAAGTTCATTTCCCGCAAGTAAACTAGGCCTGTATTCATCAGCTAAGATGAAATGGATTGCAAGTCTGGGTTAGGAGACTTGGACTCATAAACCAGCTGTTATTCACTAACTGTGTGACCTGGGCCAATGACTAGTCTCCTCACCTGTAAATGAGGGATACTGACACGGAACTTTCCAAGGTCATGGTGAAGGTTAAATGAGATTAGGAAGTCCCAGATGGCCTGATACAGCCAATTACTGGAGAAATGGCAATTTCTTCTTTCCCTCCTTCTCTCTCCCCTCCCTGCTTTCTCCCCTGCTGGAACCTACGTAGGGCTTTTCTTTTTTTTTCTTCTTACCAGCACGCCAGTTGAAACATGCACACACACAACACACACACACTCATACAACCTACATTTTTGTGTATAGTGTTCATGGTACAATGAAAATTATTCTTTGTGAATTCTAATTAGCTATACTTTTAGTATATTTTGAGTGTGGCGCATAGGAAAAAAATGCGGTACTTAAATTTAAGCCTTCAGGAAGATAGTTTACAGACCTCTTAACTTTCGTTACAAAAGGTAAATATAAGCCTTCAGATTCTGTCTTTCTGGATTTTCTCATCAAGCAAACAGATAATCTAACCCTCAGTTCCCTGGGGCCTGAATGGAGAAAAAAATGGAAGAAGAAATTTGAAGTCATTTTGGCCTTTTAAATGAGATCAAAACCTACATTTTAAGTAGGGATTTGGGTAGAATTTTGGTGGAGTGAACCCACGGGAAAATTCATTGTGAACTGATTTTACGTTGAAAAATCTAATTATTTTGCATACCTTAATGATATCAACAATAGTAAGAGAGGCACAAGTTCATTTTCAGACTCTATGGACCCTAGAGTACACTGAGGCATGGCATGGGGTCAGGTCCACTTCACCTGGGGAACATCACCCACCTACCCACTCCTGCATCTCTGCTCTGGAACCAGAGTTCAGAAAAATGGTGACATTCCCAAGCCTTCTCAGAAGTTCATCACTGTATCCATGATGTAACTTCTTTTTGGAATAACAAGAAGCCTTAGTAGCTTTTCTTTTTTTCCTTTTTTTCTTTTTTTTTTTTTTTGCGGTACGCGGGCCTCTTACTGTTGTGGCCTCTCCCGTTGCAGAGCACAGGCTCCGGACGCGCAGGCTCAGCGACCCTGGCTCATGGGCCCAGCCGCTCCGCGGCATGTGGGATCCTCCCGGACCGGGGCACGAACCCGTGTCCCCTGCATCGGCAGGTGGACTCTCAACCACTGCGCCCCCAGGGAAGCCCATTAGTAGCTTTTCTTGATCTCTTTGACAGCTTTTAAGTAACCATGTGCTGAGGTCTTTACTGTCTAAGCAAAAAAACTAGGAAAATGTTCCACCAATTTAGAAATCCACCCCTCCTCTTGTGCCTGAGAGAATATAGTTGACTCAGGCTGTAAGGAAATGACTGGGACGTGAACTGGAGGTGTCTGGGAACCCGCGAGCAGCAGAGTTGCCTGTCCGGGCCACACGTCTGCTCCCGGGCCGCTCCGCAGACCTACCAGCACAAGCTCCCGGTATTGACACGCAGACCCATGAGCAACACGTGTGGCCTCCACAGCCGTGCTAGGCGGTGGGCGGGAGGGCGGCCGGAGCGCATCTCTGTGCGCGCGGGGCGCCAGGTGTGGGTGGGGCAGAGAGGGCCCCCGCGTCTGAACCAGAGCTTGCCAGCCTCATCCGCGCGTTGCGCCCTTGAGTGACAGGTGTACACGGACGCCGCATCGGCTGCCAATACGTTATAAGACCATGGCACCTATCGCTCATCTCCAGGGAGCAGTGCTGCTTCGTTCTTCAGTATCAGACATGAAAGGAATAATTTCAGGTGCCAGAAAAGGATCCCTGATAACGGAAAACATTTCAGCGTTCATGCCCCGGAGTTTGCCCTGAAGCCATAGCTCTGATATGGTTGTTTCTTTCTTCTTTTTTTTTTTTTTTCAGTCTCCTTCTTTATGCTTACAATTAATCCATGATTATCTACAATCTTTTGGCCTATAGGGTGCTAGTAGAAAAGAATCGGTTTCTTTCTTTAAAAAAATCTCTTCTTATTTACTTGAATGTCATATATAGGAGCATCTGCATAGTGCTTTGCCATTTACAGAGAACTTGCGCACAGAGAACCTGATTTTAGTTCACGTAACCCTTACAATAAACATGTGAGGCGAGGATCACAAGATTCTCTCTGCTCAGTAATGAATAATATGAAATTCCATTAAGGGACCCGCTGAGCACAGTTATTCTCTGAAAATTTCCTGACATCCCTCTGACGAAATTCTCCTGCCTTCTAACCTATGAACTGAAACTAGCAAAGAAATGGGAGGATAGCTGGAAATGACTGAGGTGTCCGATGCTGTGTCCTGTTTTTGGTGAAGTTCTGTCCACGGTAACAAGGATGATGGCAGGAAGTGGAGCTCACTTCCTGCTCTGTTCTCCCCCTCAAAGCCTCCTCTTTTGTTGGAACCTGCTTTGTACCTAAGAATCCATGACAGACAGAAAGCAAATTTGCACAAATGAAGCCTCAGCTTTGTGTCACAATCCCCCACTCGGTAGGGTTTGAAATGTATACACACGCCTATTTATATACAGGTTGTAGCCTCACTTTACCAGGCCCTTGTTCTTCATCAATGAAAATTAAAAGCCGCAAACTGTGGTGGCAAAGAAACCCAGAGCCCTCGTCCAGGAGCACCTTGGATTCTGGAGACTCTGGAGTCAGTCGCTCCCCAGAGGAAGCGATCAGATCAGGAACAGGGAGCTTCCCAGGAGCAGCAGGTAGCTGACAGCCCCATCCGCTTCGGCATCCCCAGGCCTGGGATAGCACCTCTACTCTGGTACCCAACTGATCGCAGGAGCTGGCAGTCCAGCAGAGGAAGAGGGTGCTGTGTGACCAGCAGGTCCACACGCCAGTGGACCGACTGCTGGGCCTTCCCGGGAAGAGGCAGCCAGGAGACGTGAAGTGGGGATACAGTTATCTCAGGCGCCCAGAAAGCTGTCATGACTGCATTTGAACTGTGGACAGGAAAGAAGGGAGGTACTGGAATTTGGGAAAGTGAGGGTGGAGGCTCTTAGCCTCTGAACTTTATCATTCCCAACTGTAAAATGGGCCTGTAACCCTTATAATTCTGTGATTCTTCACTTTGGCTATGATTCAGCCGTGGTGAATTGGGGGAGCAGCGCGTGATGAATGGGGGCCGATATCACCCCCCGCCACGCCACCCCACCGCTGCACCCAGGAGCACAAGGGCCCGAGAAGCCGAGCGCGCAAACGTGGTAAGGCAGCCGGGCATTCCGCGCAAGGCGTGTAATGAGTCATCGCATTAGGGTCCCCAGAGGAACTTTGCTCCTAAGCTTAGCTGGCTCTTGAGAGGATGTTTCATGACTCTCGCTGCTCCCAGGACTGGGCCCGGCCCTTCGCTGCGAGGCTGGGCCTGTGAGACAGCAGCTGAGCGGGAGGGAGGGGGCGGAAGACACCAAGGAGGCCTTGAGGGGCCAGGAGGAAGTCCCCCCAGCCCCGGGAAGACGGGGAGCTCTTCTGCGGGTTGTGCAACATTTTCTCAAGCTTGTTAGACTCCGTTTATCCCAAGATCAATTCCAACTAGACCTCTCTCTTCATCACAGCGAGCAGAGCTGGGGGTGTTTTCACATCATGGAAGCCAAGACAAGCCCGGTGTTGGGCAAGAGGTTGGGGTCCCGGCAGGGTGACGCAGCAGCAGCTCATCTCCCGGAGAGACGAGGACTTGAGCGGCGCTCTCAGCGGAGTCCAGCGAGCAGCCACGCGTCCGTCCCTGGGTCCCCCACCTCCTCCATCCTGGGTCTCTCTCCAGGTCACTAAGGTGAGAAAGTGGGTGTT
>NW_006775077.1:1581741-1608274 GCF_000442215.2 Lipotes vexillifer | reverse complement strand
TCCCCTCCGCCCCCCTTGTCAGCCCCCTCCTGGCCCTCCGCCCACCCCATCCACCCTTCCGTCCCTCAATTTTCTGGGACTCTCCCTATTATCTTTTCTTTCAATTTTTAGTCTACTTTCATTTGGTCTTATAATTATTGGAGGGAGGAAGGACTTAGAACATTAATTATTAATTAATACAAATTACATAAAATGTAATGATTAATTATCAACACGATTAATAACCTTTCAAATCTGGATCGCTTGGAAAAATCTTGTGGAACAGAGTCAGTACGGGATGGCGATGAAGAGCTGTCTGCTTGGGGAGAAACCAGCTCCAGGACCTACTGTGTGACCTGGAGAAACTGTGTCTTAATTCCTTTGTTTGCAAACTGGGGACAGCAGTAGTGCCCGTCGCAGGGCTGATGGGCGGCTCAAATGCAAACGCACCAGGGTACTTGCAACAGGCCTGGGGCGCGGGGAGCGCTCCATGGATACTGGCTTCCGTTATTTTAAGACGTGGACCCTTCTGCTTGCATCGTGTTTTGGGGATTCTGAACAATGGGTGACTCCACTGGTGTGGGCAGTAGGGGCAGAATGGACCAGGCTCAGGCCAAGACTCAGACGGAGCCCACCAAAGCTGGGGTCCACACCTACAGAGTTCATATATCACGTAAGTAGATTGGGTATATTGACTCAAAAAAAGATTATATCCAAGGAAAGACATTCTATGGAGGGAAAACACTGCCAATTCCTAAGTGGTATACCCTTCACAGTTTTTGCAACTTTACATCATGCTTCCCTCAGGTTGAGTAATATGGCAAAAATCCAGTTTTACACACTTTGCTGCTTTTATTTAATTAAAAGGAACAGAAACCATAAAGTGAAAGTGATCCTTATTTTCTTTCTTTCTCTTATTCCTTGCTTACTCTTGCTAGAAACTTCCTCTCGCCAAGATCCACTTGGGAAATTTCCATTCTGGGAAGTTTTTATGAAGTTACGAGAGACAAATTAGGTGATTTGCATAAGTTAATGTTGTGTCTGCTGCTTTGAGGAGCACAGTGCACAGCAGACGTCATATGTGCTGTTTGCCTTGTGGGACATGCAAAACGTCATTAGTTGAGATTTTGTAAAATGCTTACCGATCCTTCATCAAGAGGCCATTCTGGAAGGACGGGCATTGTGGGAAGGAACCCTTGGTTGCTACGAGACATAGGTACTGAAAGCACACTCTGGGTTAGTTTGTGCCGCGACACCAGACCCCATAATAATGACAGTGAAACAGAGTACTGTGTTGTGAAAGTGAGTGGCGTCACTGAGGGACCCTTTGCAAACCTAGACTTGTTACTTCAGGACAGCGCACTTAGACACAGATGGCACTGAACTGATTTTCAAGATTGAAAATACTGTTCATTCATTCATATTTGCAGATATGGCCACCCTGATCATTGCTGGCGACTGAGGCGCTTTCTTCTTTCTGAGAACAAGAAGCAGTAATGCAGCCTCAAGAAGCAGTAATGCAGCTACTTTGTGGCTCCTCCGCGTGTGTCTCACAGAACCCCTCACACACACACACAGACTCTTACTGTTTAGTGGAAATTGGGACCTGTCTTGCATAGAAGGGAGATTATTGCCGGAGAACAGTTTTCCCTCCAGGCTGTATTAAACCAACAGGATTTTCTCCCCACATTAAGATTGCTTAAAAACCCTAACCTGGGGCTCCCCTGGTGGCGCAGTGGTTGAGAGTCCGCCTGCCGATGCAGGGGACACGGGTTCGTGCCCCGGTCCGGGAAGATCCCACATGCGGCGGAGCGGCTGGGCCCGTGAGCCGTGGCCGCTGAGCCTGCGCGTCCGGAGCCTGTGCTCCGCAACGGGAGAGGCCACAACACTGAGAGGCCCACGTACCGCAAAAAAAAAAACCCTCACCTGATAGGTCTCCTTCATCTAAGTAGTGACCCTCCGTGGTCAGCAGATCTGGAGTGGACTGGCGGCTGAAGACCCTCAGGCCCGGGGAACTGACCCCTCTTCCCTCCCCATGTAGTAGAGCATGGAAATGACTCTCTGTATAAATACATGGGCCACATCCCCAAGTACCAGGATGAGATGGAACGCCTTGTGGGAGCCCAGCCTGTGGTTTCTATGGCAACCATGGGAACCATCAGAGTAGGAAGACTTCAGCCCCCACTACCTCACTCTCAGAACCTCTACGTTGCCAAAATTTGTAGCACTGAGATGGCAACTGGAGGAGGGGGCACCGTGTGCTATAAGATGGCGACAACTGAACCAGGGACTGGGTCTGAAGAGGGTGCGGGGAACCCGCGATGGTGTGTGGCCTCGTGATCCACCATGGGTGTTTACAGTGCTGTTGGACAGAAGCATCGAGTGACTTGAACACCCTAAAATGCTCCAATTTAACTTACCAAAGAATCCAAATGCAAATCAGCCCTGTTCCCTACTGTATGCTAAGAGCTCATCTGCAGACTACAAACTGCCTTTGCAGGCTGTGTGGATGTGGGTCTTCCCTTTTCTTATCTTGGGGCTGTCGGTTTTCAGATTCTCCCTTTGTGGAGACTGCATCTTCTGTTCCCACTCTATTTTGTCAGTCGGAAGGGGTGCCTTCACAGGGCCTGCTCCATCCCAGGGCAGAGGGCTCCAGGGCACACCCAGGTCCTGGTGCACTTAATTGGGTAGTTTAAGGCAATGCAAGAGCCACG
Organism: Lipotes vexillifer; assembly: GCF_000442215.2. Classification (NCBI taxonomy): domain Eukaryota; kingdom Metazoa; phylum Chordata; class Mammalia; order Artiodactyla; family Lipotidae; genus Lipotes; species Lipotes vexillifer. The sequence goes on along the minus strand of NW_006775077.1, from coordinate 1,605,581 downwards.
GCAAAAGCTACCGAAATTATCTTCAAACCCATGAAAAAAGGTTGGAAGTTTTTCCCATTCTCACTTCCATTCTTCCTCTGCCGTTACCGTCCACACACACGACGGGCAGGGGGACACCTTTTTCTGTTTATCCTTCCCTCCTCCCTCTTCCTCCCTCCCCCCTTTGTATCCACACCCCCCCCCTCCTGTCCAGTTTTATGTCACTGTCTCTCAACTAACCAAGCAGTGATGCTTTTAAAGATGGGCTGATTTATGGAAGGAAATGAAAACAATGCAAAGGATAATAACAAACAGATTGGAGAGATGAAGGAATTACTAAGGACCAAAGCCCAGGCAGGGTTCTGTGCCATTATATATGGATCGCTCCCTCTGTCTGAAAGTCACAAATGTTGGGGCCTCTTCTGCTTTTTCTCTCCTCTTTTTTTTTCTTTATTCCTTTTCAAAACCAAAATTGAAAGAAAACAATCCACAGAACAGAGCTTCGATGTATATGTTTGTTCATGTTTTAGAGAAAAAAAAGACACACACACACAACAAAAAACCCAGGGCATTGTGTGAGCGAGAAGGACTCGGTGGCAGATCAGCAAGGGTTTATTATTCTGAGCAGCATTCAATCAAATGTGGCCCTATGAACAGAGAGTAATGTTGGCGAATCGTCCTGGGGGCTTTTTTTCTGTGTGTGAGTGGTATCCATCTGTCAGCTGTCAATGCCAGTGAGAGATATACAGGGCTGTCACTTCTCGTCAGCCAGCATTTGTGAAGTCTTTTGCAGCTGCCACACAGCACATACTGTCCTTATTGAAGGCCGGCATAGAAGTCAGAGATGATTGTTCTGGCTGGAGTGAGAGACAGAAAAGAGATGTCAGGGCTGTCCTGGGATAACAGTGTGGACTCATCAGAGACACGAGGACGAGCTGCATTTATTTCCCTAAAACAACAACAACAACAAGGGAATCGCATTAAAAGAAAAGAATTAAGTTTTAGAGGGTCATGGGACTATACTTTGTCTCCAGGGGCTCCTGTGAAACCCATAACAGTGAAACAAAATTTATATCCCAGTAAATGAACACGTTCAAGGTAGAGATGGGGATACATATTTTTTAAATCAGCAGAATATAAAGAGGGCATAAGTTTTTTATGGTTTTCCCTAAATAAATTACATTACTGCAAAGATTATGCACATGCATAAAAGTTTGCATAATGGAGTACACTTTTAATATGTGTTTGTAAAGCAAAAACGAACATGGTCAGCCAGGGACATGCCCACACTATAATAACGCAGATGTTAAAAACCGGGTTAATTTTGATATGGAAACACTCTATTAATCATTACTCTCGTATTCCGTGGGCAGAGAGTTCAATATGTTTATTTATAGGGTGACTTGCGCTTAATTGAATTATTTTAAACTGATGGTGGTTCTGGTTTTGTGGTCCTTTGTCTGTAGGAAGTTCTTTGTCCAACACCTGCCTTTAAAAGCAAAACTGCCTTTACTAACCCTTAATGCACCCGCTGATACACAGCTAGAAGTGAAATGGAGAATTTCAATGCACTCTTTTGTTTGCTGCTTGTTTTACGGTATTGCGAAATTTAATTACGTTTTGGTTTTCTGTGGGTTTGACAGGACTCTAGTTAATAAAGAAGGGCAAATACGTTTGAATTCCATATATCATAGATTCTTATTTTTTTAAAAAAAGAAACAGCAAAGAGATTTCTCAGAAAAATGAAGAATTAATCGATAGAAGAGTCACCAAAATAGTGAAAAGAAGAAATGCAAGTAGTCAGAGCTCAGAGTAGCACTTGTAAAATCCTTGTGATGAAGATTCCCTGCCGTTTGTAGGGGAGAGAAAGGTAAGCCTGTAGCCAGTGAATAAGTATCATTAAGCATATTGGCTAAAATATCCTGGGTGAAAACCTAGGATGTAAAGGTTATATTCTTATCATATAAAAACACACTCTTCATGTATCAACTGGTGGAGGATGTGATTGAGGTGAAAGAAGAGAAATTGATGAATCACGCTTATTAAGGTCTTGGGTTTGTTTCCAGGGGAACTGGCAAAAGGTAGAATTAAATTCAGAGTTTCTGTCTTCAGAGAGGCTATAATCAAGTTGTGAAGACCACATAAATATGAAAAAGTTGAATAAACCAAGTACTTACAGTAGTCTTCACGCATAGGTTAAGAGGGTGAGCGATTCAGTGCAATTTTTGTTCTAACTGAATGTATCTGAGGCAATAATTGTTATAGTAGAAGAGGGAGGTCCATTACTTCAGGTCCCTCTGGCAGCTATAACAAATTACCATAAACTTAAAGGTTTAAAAAACCCCCCACAAATTTATTATCTTACATTTCAGGAGGACAAAAGTCCTAAAATCAATGTGGAGACTTCCCCGCTGGCGCAGTGGTTAAGAATCCGCCTGCCAATGCAGTGGGACACCGGTTTGAGCCCTGGTCCAGGAAGATCCCACATGTCGCAGAGCAACCAAGCCCAAGCGCCGCAACTAATGAGCCTGCGCTCTAGAGCCCGTGAGCCACAACTACCGAGCCCGCACACCTACAGCCCGGGCTCCACAACAAGAGAAACCACTGCAATGAGAAGCCCGCGCACCACCACGAAGGGTAGCCCCCTCTCACCGCAACTAGATAACGCCCGCGCACAGCAACGGAGACCCAACGCAGCCAAAAACAAATAACTAAATTTAAAATAAAATAAAATAAACGTGCCTGCAGGGCTGTGTTCCTTCTGGAGGTTTCCAGGGGAGGACCTATTCCTTGCCTTTACCAGTTTCTAGAGGCTGCCCGCTTTCCCTGGCTCCCTGGCCCCTTCCTCCATCCCCAAGACCAGCAGCCCAGCATCTTGCCATCTTCCTCTTTTATCTCGGCTTCTACTTTATGTCTCCTTCTCCCTAGGCTTCTGCTGTCAGCCCCGCTTCTCTGACTCTGGCCTTCCTGCCTTCCTCTTACAAGGACCCTTGTGATTAAATTGTGCCCACTTGGATCATTCAGAATAATCTTCCCATCTCAAGGTCCTTAACTTCCTCATATCTGCAAAGTCCTTTCTGTCATGTAGAGTAAGATACAGATTTCAAGGATGGGGACCTGGTGATCTTTGCAGGGGAACAGGATCCAGCCAACCACAGGCAGCAAAGACAACGGAGTAAAGCTTGGGGACTGCAAGTCACTTGGCACAGCTGGAGATGCCCAGTTGGAAGCAGTTTGACTGGAGCTAAGGAGTGGGGAGAAAAGTGAGTTTAGACAAGCACTGAAAAATATTGGGACCAAATTACAGGGATTGTTGGATTCTGAGCATAGAATATGGAGAATATTGGGAGATAGATACCAGTCCAGTGTGAGGGAATGTCTTCTATTAAAGGAAACAATGCAGGGATGGAACGGGAAGCGACGAGTTCTCTGACACCAGAGATGTTGGTATAAGACCAGACAGAGTTTAAGACACCCCCAATTCTGAGAGTCTAAGATCCTCTTGTTGTCACAAAATTGACTCCTACAAGAACAGGCTGAATTCAGAAGCAGGGTTTTTACAGGACTGAGAGAAATCTACTGGTCTCTACATTAAACTCATCAGAATGATAAAATACATCATAAACAGTAACGTTGCACGGTATTCACATTGTCGTTGAAGAATGAAAAGCCAGATTTTTTTTTTCTTTTCAGATTTAGAAGGGTCTGAGCACCCTTTGAAGCAAATTGAGAACTCTGTGTCATCTCACTGTCAGTGAGCCTCAAACAATACAGGGTATGCTCCAAGCAAGCAGGGTCCATCCGTCAGTTCGACCTTTTGGTATTTTTGCCATTACTCTGATCCATTTTTCAAACTCAAAATGAGTCAAGAAAGAGAATTCAGAGAGAGGAATAAAGGAAACTAAAGGGCTGTTCACGTCCTGCACATGTTATTGGTAGTGACTTCTGAACAGAACTGTAAACAAAAGCAGCCCTGGGTTTTGCAGTATGCGTTACAGGGACGTGAGAAATCCTCGTTCTGCAGGAATAAGTCCTTCCGAGTGACCCTCAGAGGATGTACCACTCTGTGGCCAGCATTCACAAAGGAAAATTGATGGGATTACAACAGATTGCCTTGTAAAAGTTATTCTATCCTGTGGGGCACAAAGGAAATGGGCTTTGTTGGAGGTGGGGAGGAGTGGGGAGGGGTGGTGATACCAGTGTCATGATTAAGAAACCCTGGAGGCAGGGGGATCTTTACAAACTTAGTTATTCTCAAGGATAGAAAGTGACAAGCCCGAAGTAAACTGGATCTTGAGAAGCCTGTTTCCACCAGGTAGAGAAGAAGGCATTCTTTGGACCCAGAGGAACAAAGAATTATGGCTCTTAACTATTTGAAGTCACCAGATCACACCGTGTTTAAATGACTCATCACCATTAACATTAGTTTTTTTCTTTTCCTCCCTCCTTCCCTTCCCTCCTTCCTTTTTCTTTTCTCCCTGCCCTTTACATTGCAGCATCCTGGAGACAGACATGCCCCTTAAATCACATCTCTCCTGGTATCTCTGTGGGTTATATACCCAACTTGCTAAGATGCAAGATGGATGCAATAAATGGTAAGAGATGGGTCTGGAAACACATGATAGCTAACAGGCCACTCCCACAGGCAGGGGACTGTACTTTAGAACTTTTGAGTTTGGTGTCATCTATGTGCACACAATATCTAGATTCATGGGCATCTGGACACTTAAAACACATTGTGTGGAAAATATAAAGTCCACAATGCTTTCAACTTGTAATGAACCCACATTGTAAAATTAGCAGAACACATATTACTGTGTATTCTTTGAATCTGAAGACTTCTAAGGGGATAGTGAGCAAGTTGCAAATCTTTAGCAGCAACAGTCATAAACTGTGATGAGATGCAAGCTGGGTTTGAAAAGAAAAAGGCAGCAAAATGTGTTTTGTGTATTGACATTTTTATTAGCAAAATATAACTAAAGGAACAAAATTGACAGGGATAAAATTTTCCAACCAGCAGTGGTACAATTATAGCTTGGAGATCTTGTCAAACATCGGAAGGCTGTTAAGAAGCAATCCCAGTCATCACACACCAAAGAAAACAAATTCACAAAATTTGTCAGGGGAAATTCCTTCCTGCTCCAGATACCAAGCATCTAACAATTTTCTCCCCAGGAGAGGTAATAAAGTGAATGCATTAGAATAACAATAATAATAATTCCTATTGTTGTAAATTATTTCAGTTTCATCCAAATTTCCAAATCCCCAGTTAGTCTACAAGAAATCCTAAGAGAAGATATAAAGTGGTCCAGGTCAGGACTGATTGTTGCCGTTTATGCTTCTCTTCTCCATGGAGATGCTTCTTTGGAGAAGGTGGTGTAGAAAAAGATTTCCTCGATTACTTTCGCCTACATTCTCTGCCTTATCTGAAACTACCCTCTCCCCATCGTGGTGTGTGTGTATGTATGTACATATCTGTGTGTGCATAGAGGGTGAGAATGGGCAGTATTTGGGCTATGGCCTGGTCTTCTTAGTGTTCCGTAAGGGCTGAAAGATGGAGAAGTTTTATTCTTCAGGCAAGAGAAGCAATATAAAGAGAGTGAGTGAAGAAAGATGAGCATCCCCGAGAGTGCCAAAGTCAGAAGGTCAAGGAGGAATTCAGACTCTAACACTGAAACAAAAGGGCCATGGACTGGGACCATGTCTGGCAGGGGGCAGGATTCCAATGGCATCCGTTGCACTTCCAATGAGATCCAGTCACCTTACCCCGGGTCGTCAACCTCTACACCTTCTTCCCTTAACCTCCCTGCCTCACCTTCTCTTCCAGCAACAAGATTCAAACGCTCCAGTCTGTTTCTAAAACACATCACATTTGTTCCCACCCAGAGCCTTTCCTCTGGCAGGTTTGTTCTTTCTGGACCACGGTTAGGTCCTTCTTGCCTTTTACCTCTCAGTTTTCCCTTGAACTTCATGTGGCTTTGCACCTTCTAGCATTCAGATCTCAGCCTAAAGGTCATCTCCATGATATAGCTTCCACTTCTGGCCAAGACGGAGTTACAGAGACTGGATTTATCTTCCAACATAGAAGAATAAATAATAATAATACATTAAATTAACAGAAATATGTATTTAAATAAACTGGACGTCAGGCAACAAAAGACAAAGGTTCTTGAAAGACAGAAAGCAAATGAACTGAGCTGTCTACATCTACAGCTTATAGACTAGAGAGTTCCCAGAACACAGTGCAGAGAGGAGGAACCTAGGAAGAACCGTGAAAAAAACCCTGAGTTAAGGAGATAAGGTGAAATTCAGAGGAGAATAAAACAGGCTCACAGAACAAAGTTCCAGAGAAGGGATATGCAGAGGGTCCCCCTCAGTATTTATCGAGGTGCTGGTTAGCACACAAATGTGAAGAAACTAATTGAGCTTGAGAAAGAAACCAGCAAAAAGTATTAAAGGGATGGATAAATTGGAACTCATCAAAAATTCAAAACTTTTGTGCTTTGAATGATACTATTAGGAAAATGAAGACAATGGACTGGACTGAGAGAAACTATTTGCAAAACACACATCTGACAAGAGACTTGTATTCAGACTACACAAAAACAAAACAAAACAAAATCTCTTAAGTAATGTGAAGGGAAACAACTCAATTAAAAAAAATAGACAAATGATTTCTGTAGACATTTTACCAAAGAAAACATATGAATGGCCAATAAATACAAGATCAACATTGCATTAGGGAAATGTGAATTAAAAATGCAATGTTATACCACTCTACACCCACTAGAATGGCTATAGTAAAAAAGACATACAATAAAAGTGCTGGCAAGGATGTGGAGAAACAGGAACCCTCATACGTTCCTTGTGAAAATTGCAGCCACACTGGGAAACCACTTGGCAGTTTCTTCAAAAGTTAAATATAAATTTGTGTTATGACTCTGCAATTCCACTCAAGTGTCTATTCAGGAGACATGAAACACACACCTACACAAAGACTTACACATGTGTGATCTTAGCAGCTATCTATAGGAAAATAGCTTAGTCATTGCCTGGGGCAGAGAACAAGAATTAACAGCAAATGGCCATGAAGAATCTTGTTAGTATGATGAAAATATTCTAAAACTGATTTATGGTGATGGTTTCACAACTTGGCATAAAAATCACTGAGCTGTACACTTGAAACGGGGAAACTACATAATATGTTAAAAATATATATTAGAGGGAATTGTATCATTACTCACACAGGGCCAAGTAGAGTGTCTTTTCCTACCAGTAAGCTTGGAATATCTCATAAATCATGGGGCATTGGATAGACTACTCAGAATAGTATTGCCCCAGTTGATGAGAATAATTAGCACTGTGCTCCTCATTGCTCAGATGTCACCTAACAAATATTAAAAGCAAGACCTGAAAGGAAGAAACTATTTCCATGTAACTTAACTGCACCCCAGAACAAAGGTCAAAAATATTTTTAGGAATAGAAAGATATACAACACCAAACAAGGTCAAATTCACAATGTCTGGCTGGCATCCAATCAGAGGTGAACAGAATACAAAGAAAGAATAAGGAAAATACCAATCATAATAAGGTCTTTTTAAAAAAATCAATTAATTGAAACTAATCCAGAACTATCAGTCCCAAAAATTTTAGAATTAACAGAAAAGGGCATAGCTTTATCCCACATGTTAGAAAAATTAGACGTATGGATGACATAAAAAAGATCCAAGTTGAATTTTGAGATGTGAAAACTATAGTGGCTGAGATGAAAATACATTAGATGAGATTAACAGCAGATTAGACATTGTGGAAGAAAAGATAACTGAAATTGAAAATATAGCAATAAAAACTATGGAAAAAATACATAGAACAAAATTTTAAAGAGACACTGTGAACTATGAACTGTGAAACAACTTTAATGGCTACAAAATTTCAAATTTGATTTTAAAAACTATAATTCCTCAGATACAAGAAGCTCAAAAAACCTCAGGCATAAGAAACATGAATAAAACTACATCAAGGTGTATCATAACAAAATTGCTCAAAACCAGTTCTAAAGAGAAAGTTTTTTAAGCATCCACAGGGAAAGGGCATGTTAATTACAGAGGAACAAAATGAGGATGACATCAGAATTCTTGTCAGAAATGATGCAGGTGAGAAGACTTTGGAACAGCATCTCAACCCAGATTTGTACAGCTAGTGTACAGCTAGTGAAAAGATCTTTCAAAAAGAGGTGAAATAACAACTTTTTTTCAAACTCACAAAGGCTGTCTAGATCAGTAGATCATCAATACAGCAGAAGGTCATCACCAACAGACCCACAGTACAAGAAATGTGAAAGGAAGAAGAAAGATGTCAGCTAGAAAGAAAATACAGATCTGCACAAAGGAATGAAGGGCACTGGACATGGTAATGCAAGTTTTTTTCTTATAATATACATGGAATGGTACATCACTTGAAGGCAAATGGTGATAAACAAAGGACAACAAAGGAGATAAAATGAAATCATAAAATATATTCAACTTAAAAGAAGCCAGAAAAATAGGAAAAGGGAAACAAAGAACAGATGGAACAAATGTCTTTTAACTGCAAGGTGATAGACTTAAAGTTAATCCTTTCGATAATTAACCTAAATGTAAATGCTATAAATATCTATTTAAGAGGCAGGGATTGTCAGATAGGATAAATGAGCAAGACCCAACTATATGCTGCTTACAAGAAATGCACTTTAAAAAGACACAAATGGGTTAAAAGTTTAAAAATGGGGAAAAAAGATATACCATGCTACGAAAAATCAAAAGAAAAATCCAGAGGCTTTATTATCAGAAAAAGTAGATATAAGAGAAAAGAATATTACCCAGCATAAAGGTCACTTTGTAATTATAAAGGACTCAATTTATCCAGAGGACAGCCATACTACACATTTATGCATCTACTAACAAAACTTCAAAATACGTGAAGCAAAAACTGATAGAGAAAAGCACAATGTACAATTATAATCAGAGATTTCAATATCTCTCTCTCAATAACTGATAGAAAAAGGAGACAAAAAAATCAATAAGCCTATAAAAGACTTGAACAACACTGCCAATCAACTTGATCCAATTAGACTTTATAGAACTCACCACCTGACAAGAGAATTCAGGTTCTTTTAATTTGCACACAAAATATTTATCAAGGTAGACCATATTCTGGGCCATGAACCCATAAAATAAATCTTGATATCTATAAGAATTCAAGTTATGCAAAGTATGTTATCTGACCAAATGGAATTAAATTAGAACTCAATAATAAAAATAGTCCTAGAAAGTTCACAAGTATTGAGAAAGTAAATAGCACATTCCTAAACAATACATGGGTTAAAGAAGAAATAGAAATGAAAATTAGAACATAGTTTGAATGAACTAAAGTTGAAAATACTATAGGAAAGGACATGTCATCTCCTCAGAGAGGTCTGTCCTGATCACTTAGGCTAAAGTAGCTACCTAGTCATTCTCTACGACATCAGCTAATTTTAATTCCCTGTATAAAATCTTCTTACACCTGACATTTTGGTATTACTTGATCACCGTATGTCTTCTACTTTTAGAATCAAGATTCCATGTGAGTAGAACATTTTCTGTCTTGTTCATCACTGTATCCTCTGGACAGTATCTAACACCTAGTATAGTTCCATAACTATTTTGCTGAATGAATGAATGAACACAAACAAGGCATCAGGAAAGATTTAAAAAAAAAAAAAAAAAAAAGGACTGGGAGCAGAAGGTGGGAAGGAAGAGGAAAGGGCATCATTTTAATGAACTGAACTGAGAATAGGATGGGAGTTTGCCCAGCCAGAAGAAGGGGGCTGGTGGGAAAGACCTCCAGAAATTTCACCTATCAAACATGGATCTTCTAAACTGTCTGATCATTTTCACAGCTGATTTATGATGTTTTGGCAAAGAGAACTTGAGTATTGTTTTCCTACAGCAATACCCACTTTGACAATTGGCATTGAGAATCACAAAGCACAGGTCTCTATAGAACTGCTCCCTCACTGCAAGAAAGCCTTCTTGCATTATCTTTTGCATCTGGCACCTACCTTTTCTTTGCTTCTAAGGAGCAATGATGTCATTGCACTGCAGCTTCAACAACCATTATCTAGGAAATTTTTATCTGCATGGCATGCAGGTGCTATGGTGATAAACACAACGTGAATAAAATTTAAATATTGCAAAGTAAAATAAGTAATGAGTAAATCTCTCAAGGATTTATACAAATCTCATAAAAAAGCAGTAGTTGAACAAAGGGCTGGGATTAATATATTTAAATTAACCTCAAACAAATACAACTCAAACTGTGTATAGGTATGATAGTTATGGATGACCTACTGTCAGTTCGAAATGGTCTTATTCTGGAAGAATCAGACGCCTTCTTCTTAAACAAAGCCTATTATTGTAATGATAAGAGTGGTGTGAAGGAAAATAGGGGCAAAGACACATATACACATACATATACATATACATATACATATACATATACATACACACACATACGGTGCATTCTCATTATTCACGGTAGGTAGTTAGGTTCTATAAAGTCACAACGAACACTTAATTAGTGAATATTGAACCCACTGCTTCTACAAGAAATATACATATATATGTATACATATAGATCTGAATAGATCATATATGTATAATCTTCATTTCTAATATTTTTTTCTGACATCCTTCATTCCTACTAATATCTCACACCTCTTCCCTGACGTCTTCTCCTTCTTTCTAGTCTTCCCTTCTAGAGTTAAATTAAAGTTTTAAGTTTCTAAAAACATTGCAAAACATTTCCACATCACCTTCTTGTTAACTATTCCTTACTTAATCATCATTAATCATTTTCTGCTTAGTAACATTTATCTAATGTTAAATTTTGCTGTTTTTTCCCCACAATGTTTTTCTTACAACAGTTTTGTATCAGTGCTATTGCCGTTGAATTTTTTTAATTGAAATAGCATTGCTTTAAATATTACCTTAGTTTCAGGTACGTGACATGGTGATTGATACTTTTATAGATTACCGACTATACAAAGTTGTAATATTATTGACTGTATTCCCTGTGCTGTACGTTACATTTCTGTGGCTTATTTATTTTATAACCGGTAGTTTGTCAGTCTTAATCCTCTTCACCTGTTCTACCCATCCACCCACCTACCTCCCCTCTGGCAACCACTAGCTTGTTCTCTGTGTCTGTGAGGCTGTTTCTGTTCTGTTACATTTATTCATTTGTTTTATTTTTTTAATTCTACATGTGACAATACGCATTATCTGTCTTTCTTTGTCTGACTTATTTCACTTAGCGTAAAACCCTCTTGGCCCATCCATGTTGTTGCAAATGGCAAGATTTCATTCTCTTTTAAGGCTGAGTAATATCCTATTGTATACATACACCACATCTTCTTTATCCATTCATCTACTGATGGATACTTAGGTCTCTTCCATATCTTGGCTATTGTAAATAAAGCTGCAGTAAACACTGGGGTGCATATATCTTTTCAAGTTACTGTTTTCATTTTCTTCACGTAAATACCCAGGAGTGGAATGTGGTAGTTCTATTTTTAATGTCTTGAGGAATCTCTGTACTGTTTTCCACAGTGACTGTACCAAGCTACATTCCCACCAACAGTGCACAAGTGTTCCCTTTTCTCTACATCCTCACCAACACTTGTTATTCTTTGTCTTTCTGATGACAGCCATTCTGACAGGTGTGAGGTGATATCTCATTGTGGTTTTGATTTGCATTTCCCTGATGATTAGTGGTGTTGAGCATCTTTTCATGTGCCTGTTGGCTGTCTGTATGCCTTCTTTGGACGAATGTCTATTCAGGTCCTCTGCCCACTTTTAAATTGGATTATTATTTGCTCTTCTGCTTTGAGTTGTGTGGGCTCTTTACATATTTTGGTTATTAATACCAACTTTTACTACTCATCAAGTGAAAAAATCGATTTTCCTGAAACAGTTCTGTGTAGGAGATTCCTATGTGCGGCCACACAGGGGAACGGCCAGAGTGTCTCTCTGCCCGGTAGGCATCTAAGGTTTGTATCCCTGTTGTGCTTCTGTTTATCCTGCCCCAGATCTGCACCTCTTCCTACAAACGTGGTTTATTGCCGTGATTCTTTGGGTAGTCCCGCCCCCTCTGCTTCTCTGAGTCCAACAGGGACTCTGCTATTGGCGTTCCCACCTCCCCACCCCCAGCCAGAGGTCTGACACCTGTTGCTGCAGATGAGGCACATGGAATGTTTTTAACTCCAGGGTGAGCTCTTCACCTTCAGGAAATGTTTCTTTGGTGATGTTTCCCGAGCTCTGCCTCCCCTGGCCCACTCCCCTCTCTGCCTACCTCTTCTCATCTTTCTCCTCTTCCGCCCAACCACAGGGGCTTTTGATAGGCCCTTCATATGAATTGGAAATGACATCCTATTTAACTCCTTATTTCACTGGAAATGGAGTTTGCGATATTTTTTGTTCTTTAATGTGATTTGGAGAGGCATGCAACCATGACCGTAGCTATATTAATTTTAGTAATTATGATAAAACTTAACAGGTCTCAGGCACTCCAGAACTGACATCTTAGAGATGACCTTCATTTTTCCAGGAAACTGTGCTTAATTCCTGGAACCCCTCTCCTTAGCATGATTCTTCTTTTACTGGACCTCCCAGGATTATTTGCAATGTACTTACTAGACTTGACAGAAAAGCTGTTCTGCTCCCAGGGTTGCACTTTTCCTCTTCCTCCTTCTTTTCTCCCTTCCTTCCCTCCTCTCTCCTCTGTTCTTTCTTCTTCTGTCCCTGGCTACCTTCTGGGCCTGATTCCTTAAGTATCCACTGGACTCGTGTCCTTGGGACATCACCCCAGAAGTCGCCCCAAGTCATGTTGCTTCTCTTGCTGGGCTAAGGAGAGTGCTCTCTTCCTAATCAGCATACCGACCTGATTTCTACTTCAGGATATGGGCCATATGGCAGTCAGAACAATGGCCCCCCAAAAGTGTCCATCCTAGTCCTTGAAATTTGTGCCTATGTTACCTTATTTGCAAAAAGACTTTGCAGATGTGGTTAAAGTAAGGATCTGGAGATGAGAGGTTATCCTGGGGTATCTGGGTGGGTCCAATATAGTCACAAGGATCCTTATAAAAAGGAGGGAGGGTTGATAGAGAGATCTGGAGAAGCTATTCTGCTGATTTCAAGTTGGAGGACAGGCCCATGAACCAAGGAATGCAGGCGTCTTCTAGAAGCTGGAAAAGGCAGGAAAATGGAGTCTCCCCTAAAACCACCAGAAGGAGCAGGAAGGCTCTGCCGACACCTTGATTTTAATCCAGTGAGACTTCTGACCCACAGAACTTTAAGTTAATGCACATGTGTTGTGTAGACCAGGGAACATGTGGTTAATTTGTTATAGCTGCTACTGAAGGCTCATACAGCCCACATGTTTGTTGTCTTTGTGGAACGTAGTGTAGGGATGCTCAGCAGTCTAGTTTAACATCAAAATCTTTTTCTTTCCTAAATTCTTCTCTCCTTGTGTTATCTCATGCAACCCTTTTCACTTCCACCACAGCTAGGAGAGCTGTCTTGCAGATTTTAGTAAAACCATCAATGTTTACAACCAGACAAAAGAAGAGTTATATTGGCAAATATATTTTATGATTCAAAAATTAATATCATGCTTCCTCTCCAATACATTTTCCCCTATTCAGGCTAAACATTCATGGTCCTCTTATTCATTTTTCATATGAATGTTTCCAGGTCCAAGAATTCTCTTGGAATTCTTTAGCATGTCAATGTCCCACTTAACATGGGGTTATCAGAACTAGACAGCAAATGTGACCTAATTAGGTAATAACAACAATAATAATAATAGTTAAGATTTAGTGAGTGCTTTCTATGTGTGAGAAATTGTTCTAAGCATTAGACAGATCCACCGATGTCAATTTCACAATAATCCTGTAAGTACTGTCATTGGCCTTATTCTAAAGACCAGGAAACAGAGGCACAGAGAATTAAGTAACCTTCTCACGGTGGGTCATGTGGCTGGTAAGTAGAACTTAAAACCAGACACTCTTGCTCTTGGAATTACGTTCTTAAAATCCTTGCTAGGACCATGTGCTGCCCTACTTTGGTTCTATTTAAACTAATATTAATAAAATATTTCAGAGTGTTGAGGAATTAACCACACATTTGAAGAAAGCTTCTATCCTGCAACAGGTAGAACAAAAGAAGTAAAAGGCAAAATGGAACCAAATGGATACAAAGATAAGAGAGTGTGAAGAAAATTTTAAAGAAAATTTAATGAGTAGCCACAGAGAGAAAAGAAGAGATATTGCATCAGTTCAAATATAGACAAGATGCTCTAAAAAGAGAATAATTAGTGAACATGAGCTCTTATGAATAAAAAAAGTTAATAACAGAAATAAAAATTAAGCTGAAAGGTTGGAAGATAAATCAAGGGTATCTCCCTAGAAGTAGAACAAAAACACAGATATGGACAATATGAAACAAAAAATAATAAGAAAAAAATAGAGGAGAATTAATCCACAAGGACTAGTATCTAACAACAGGAATTTTTTTAAAAATTGAAGAACGAAAGAACATAAAAATACAGATTAATGAGTTTCATGAATACTAAGCACAATGTTGGAATAAAGAATACAACACCAGAGATAAAGAGAAATTCCTAAATGCTCTGAGAAAGAGAGAGAGCCTAGCAAGTCATAAGAATCAAAAATGGCATCACACTTCTCAAATTGGATTTCTATACCCAGTCAAATTACCATCAAATACAAGAGTGAAATAAAGACTTTTTCAGACAACTACAACCTTATAAAATTTACTTCCCATGTATTCTTTTTCAGGAAACTATGCACAAAATTGCTCTTCCCAAACAAGCAATGAACCAAGAAAGAGAATGGCATGGGGGTCAACACAGAAAAGGAGTTAATAGAGTGACTACAGAAAAGCGAGTCCCAGGATGACAGCTGCACAAGAGAGCCTAGAAAACAAATAGTCCGGGTCAGAGCTAGGGGTGGATGGCTCAAGGTGGGGTGTCCAGGGCAGATCAAGAGGGGCATCTTCTGGAAAAAGAACACTGATAGTTTATGAGGAAAATTATATTGAGACTATTTACCCAGAGATTCAAGAAAAAAATGAAGCAAATGAGAAAAAGAAGCAATCGTGAACGCCAGAGAAAACTTAACGTTGTAGAATATAGGAAGTGCAAATACAGCACCCCACTAGGCTCAGCAGGTTTACCATAAAATTAGGATAGAATTATATTTGCAAGTGTGAGGGGAGAAGAGGAAAGTTTATAAAAGTTAATACCTCCATCTAGGACTTCCCTGGTGGCGCAGTGGTTAGGAATCCGCCTACCAATGCAGGGGACAGGGGCTCGAGCCCTGGTCCGGGAAGATCCCACATGCCGCAGAGCAACTAAGCCCGTGTGCCACAACTACTGAGCCTGCACTCTAGAGCCCGCAAGCCACAACTACTGAGCCCACGAGCCACAACTACTGAAGCCTGTGTGCCTAGAGCCTGGGTTCCACAACAAGAGAAGCCACCGCAATGAGAAGCCCGTGCACCACAAAGAAGAGTAGCCCCCGCTGGCCACAACTAGAGAAAGCCCGCGCGCAGCAACAAAGACCCAATGCAGCCAAAAATAAATAAATTAATTAATCATTTAAAAAAATATCTCCGTCTACCATAATGAACGGTCAACAGAGTTTTAAACTGGTGAATGGGAGAGCAGCGCATCATGTAATTTAGAATTAGGGAGATAAATAGAAGAAGCAGCTGAAGGAGTTGAGAGTAGATCCAACTGAAAAGCAGAAAGACAACGGGATGGTGGCAATTGCAGGGGGCAGTTACTGTTGTTGCTGAGAGTCTTAAAGACTATTTGACTTTTCCCCATTTTATTGAGATATAATTGACATATTAATTGACATAAACTGTATAAGTTTAAGGTTGCAGCATAATGATTTGACTTGCATATATTGACACATTGTGAATTGATTACTGCAGTAAGCTTAGTTAACATTCGTTACCTCTTACAGATAAAAAAAAAGAAAGAAAAAGAAAAAATGTTTTTTTCCTTGTGATGAGAACTCTTGGGATGTACTCTCTTAGGAACTTTCAAATATACGATGTGTTGGTTTAAAAAATTATTAATTAAAAAATGAGATACCATCGGACCAAAAAATAGAAGAAAATCTCAAAAGCATATGGACATTGTAAGTTCCTTGCGGCGTGTTTGACCAGTGTTGCCGACAATCAATCATTTTACACCGGTAAGGACTGTGGTCATCACATTTGACATGTAATGTGAGCATTATTATATTTTTGGCATTTAATAGATAAAAAGTAGTAACTTTTAAAAATTCACATTGTTGAGGTGCTAGTAAAGATGAACACTTTTTCCATTCACCAGGTGATGTCTTTTTCTACGAACTGTCTGTTCCACTCTTTTGTCTGTTGGGATCTTCATGTACTCTTCATTGACCAAAAAAGAGTCTTTTTACATGTTAAGATGAATGGTTTGTTGGCCAGCATTTTCAGCAGATAATTTTTTTAGCTTACATTTTCATACTTGGAAACATTTTTTATGTGACCAAAACTGCTTTAGTTTTTGGGGGTTTTTTGTAATTTCTTCACTTGTGTGGTGTGCTGTATCCAGAGGGTAAATAAACAAGCACTTCAAAACCAAAAGAAGTAGAAATAATGAAACAGAAAATCTCTGCCGGTGTTAAAGCAGTATTCTGAAAAGGACTTTGGCTCACTGCAAAGTGTGCTCTGAGGAAATGTGACTCTAATGAATGCACGAAGCAGAATTAAAAACTCAGAGTCACTGGGTCCAGTTACTGGAGTGGAGTCTTCACAGCCAAACCACTAGGATTCAGGAACCAGAATAATGGTAATAATTCACTAATGCTGATCGAGCACTCATTAAGTGCCAGGCACTGATCCAAGAGATTTACATGCATTACCTCACCAGTACAGAAAGGAATGGAACTATGAGTCTGTACGCCAAGCGCTGGGCTACACAACTGGTGTGCCAGGAAAAGTGCTGGGAGAGGTCAGGTGGGGTCAGGATGGGGTCAAGATGGGGTCGAGTCGTGGTACGTGAGTTTGAAATAAAAATGCAAACTATTGATCGTTCTCTTTGAAACCAAAATAATAATCTTTCAAACAAAACAATCGAAACAAGGCATTATTTATATT
Source organism: Lipotes vexillifer (assembly GCF_000442215.2). NCBI lineage: Eukaryota > Metazoa > Chordata > Mammalia > Artiodactyla > Lipotidae > Lipotes > Lipotes vexillifer. Next base: position 1,588,364 of record NW_006775077.1, on the reverse strand, counting down.
TTTCCATGACATTCCTTCTCAAAAAGACAGCCCACATTTTCTGAAGACATTGCCATGAAATGGATGTGGATTGATGTAATTCTCAGCTGTTTCATCCTCTGCCACGTACCTTTGTTTCCTTATTTGGGATGTTTCCTCTTTCACAAATCATAAACGTCACAGCCCCCCTGCTTTGTGGACACCGACATCCCAGTAACAGAATTATCATCCCTGGGTGTGAGATACTGTTAGCTGTGCCACTGGTTTCCTGTGGATGATTAATAAATGTGGGGTGACACTTCACGCAGTCATGGAAAGATGAGAAATTGGGGGAATACGGGGTGAGAATGCACTTCTCTCTGAAGCCAAGTAGCGCGGAGCGTCCGGCGGCTCCTGCAGAGGCCAGCGGGGCCCAGCCCCCCACGTTGGGCTTCTCGGTGTCCCCCCAGTCCCAGCTCCTTCTGCTGTACCCTGAGATGTTCTGCTCCTTTTCCTTTAGTTCCTGCCTTCTTTCTGCCCCTTGGCTTCCCATCTCTGACCTCGACGCTCTACCGCAGCCCCGCTTGTTCACCTCGGGCCATGAAGTTCTGCTTTTCTAATCCGGCAGCTCCTCCGCCCTTGCCTGCCCCACCTCCCTTAGGGCTTGGATCCCAGAGGGCTCTTCTGGAGAACCAGGACCTGTCAGCTGTTAGGGGATAAGGACTCCATTGGTTATTCTGGTCACACATTTGCAGGTGGATTCAGAACTTGACCCGGAGGCCCACCTTCACGGAGAAGGGACCACCTCCACCTGATTGCCTCACCTTAAAAGGGGTCACAGCCCTCTCCACGGACATTCTGTGGCCAGTTGAGAGCTGATGGGGCAGAGGACACGTCATTGTTCTGAAATAGTGCTGTTTCAGGAGCCGCTGACACTGCTGCTTACGGAGATTTGACTCTGTGGGAAGCTCTGGGAAGAGAAGGAATCATCCGGAAGGGGTGGAGATAGATGAGGAAGCATGCATCTCATCCCACAACGCTCTGGTCGCACAGCGCTCCAGAGTCCCGAGGTCCCAGGCCATGCCTGGATTGGTTCATGGCTGGTATTAGTACCACTCAAGTTTTTAAACTAGAAAGCTTTTAAACTAATGATGTTTTCTAAGGATTAGTATACAGATATTAATCTTTAGAAAACATTGCCATTTTAAACAATGACTTTATGGTAATACATTATATTAATCACATACAATTATCATATTAATTAATATGATAGATTTATTAAAGTTAATATAATATTATCAATGATAATATAATAATTATATAATAATGACATGGCTGTTCATATGATTTTAATAATTATATTATTCAGTTGTCTATAATTTTATTGTATAATTAATAGTATATAGTATATAATTATTACATAATTAATGTAATTAACACAATCATAAATCTATATGTTAAACAAATGGGTACACCTTATTACAATAATATCAACACCTCTGAGCACAGACACAGCTGCAGTGTTGATAAATTTCTCCAAAATGATGCTTAGCTCATGTGGCACTTAAGTTAAGCACATGGTATGAATTTGCTTTTGGTGGAGCTCCTGGCCACACACATGATTAGATTCCTTGACTTTCTTGAGTGATCTCACCACAGAAATGTCAAATGAGTTGACTGACTGGACTCTTAAAAATCAAATGGGGCAGTCCCGTTGTTTAGAGGCCAGCCAGTTTTCATGTGCAGCTGTACTCTGAGGTTTGGGGACGGCCACTTTCAGATGGCTTTGGGTCTGGGCCACCACGACCTGTGTGTGATGCTGTCAGGGACCGTAGCCCCCAGCTGCCCCTGCATCAGGGGACCAGCTGACCCCTCTCTGCCACAGACACGCAGCACAAATCACACGGAGAGGTTGTGAAGCTTAGTTAATATTTAAAACATTTTGTGCTCAGATAAAAGGGGACTCAAGTTGTCACCAATTAGTAGGAAAAGACTAATTATTATACAGGCCTATGATCTTTTATAAGTAGAAACATTAAAGGAATCTAAATCTATCACTTTCCATGAAAGAGCAGATGGCCTGAATTAGACCCTAAAATATAATATGTGTATATCTGTATAGAGATAGATGTACATCACCTAACAGCAATATTTTAGAGGCATGTTGGGGGATGGGTGGCAATAGAACAGAAAGCAAAATGTCATTCTATCCAGTACTTATCCAGAAAAAAACACAGTCTACTGGTCCAGACTTTTAACTATGTGCAAATACATTTAAATCCTCGTATTTCAACAAAATTCATAGTTTAGGCAGTAAATATTTACTGAATTCCTACTATGGGCCTGGCTCTCAAATAATGCAATCAACAGACTATAATGCTCATTCTTAAAGAGCTTACAGCCTAGAGGAAGAAGACAGATGAACATACAAATAAGAGCTGCTGTCCTATAAGCCTGATTTCTGCCTTGGGACACCATCGCCACCAAAGCTCTTGGGAAGAGCTGTTTGTCTGCTATCAGCCCCTGAGCTTTCCCCTCATCCGGTTGTGTCTCTCCCCAGACTTCCTAGCTGGGTTGAAGGCCACTGCGGCCTCCTGAAGCCCCTAGACGGGCAGCCAAGGAGGTCGTGCAAGACACCCTAGGGGACGCCTTTCACAGGGAAGCGCGGCTTCTGCAAGGATGTTGGTCCAATGCCCTCAGAGTCCACCGCCACGTGGGAGGGTCTCACGTCCTCTGGCTGCCCAGGGCTCACTTCCTCACAAAGTCATGGGATTTCACAGACCCTGCTACACATTTGGGAGGGAACTAAAGGAACTTGGCAGAAGAGAAACATGCCAGACGAAGTGTGATGCTTCCCAAAGACCAAAGGAAATTTTGGCCAAGAAGTTCCAACCTTCACAACCTCCCAAGCATTTCTCCAAGACAGAAGCTGGAAGGAAAAAGGACTTCGCTTCTTTCCTTCCCTAAAGCGAAGTCTTCAAGCGGGGGTGGAGGTGATGGGGTAGGAGGCGCCTCCTTCCAAGACATCTGGATGCTGAGTCGCCGGTTAAGGCCAATGTCTGAGTCTCTAGGCCAGTGTAAGTGGGAAGGTTTCCTCATTCCTCCAGGTCTTCTGATGGAAACCACTGGACCGAGCACACACGCGTGCACATGCACACACATACACGGCACCTCTGATTTTCTTTACCCTCAGACCCCAATGCCTGTTTCCCAGAGTGAACCCCCGGGACTAGATGAGTGAGGGGAGTATTTAAGTCTTCCAAAGAAAGCAGGAACAAGTGATAATAACACAAGATCGTGGCCTTTTGGAAGGGGAACCCAACTGAACTGTCTACTTTCAAAATAGATTGTTACACTGAATTAGGTAAGGTTTGTTTTTTTTTTCAAATGTGGTTTGCAAATATAGTGTTAGGAATATTTTATCTGACGTTTATTCCACAATCTCAGGAGCCACAGAATATTTACAAATAGGTTCAGAAATTCAGGGACTAAGGACTTGGGGTAACAAAGATTCTTTTCATTGAGTGTGGGATAATCACTAGGGGCACTAAAATTTAAGTGTGCTAAAATGATGGAATGATTAAATGTGCCAAGTAATAGTGAAACTTTTGCAAACTGGAGGATCTTTTCTCAACTCGACAGCAAGACCTGGTGTCTTAACACTTTTATCCAACAGTTACTAATGAGTCATTATAAAATAACGACTGAGGTTGATTATTTCATCACGAAGGGAGTTCTGTGCATAGATACAGCTGCCTTTGCGTGATGGAGTCAGTATCACTCATGATACAACAAAGGTGCTGCATGGCCTGGTGGCAGGTGTGGCTGGCTAGACTCTCTTCTTGAGCCACACATTCATTTACATAATTTTTACTCTGGTTTACCTAGATTTACACTTCCACTAATCTGAGTTTTCTCCACTGAAAGCGTACCTGCCTCTGTCTCTAGTCCAACCCTGTCAACTAACTCTTTACTCGTTGGCCAGGGGGAAGATGCTGTACATGATGGGGTCCATTCAGGACGTCCAGACTGTGAGCACAGGAGCCTCCCAGCCAGAGGGGGAGCGTCTTCACTTTCTTTTCATGCTCCTTTTCTATTTTGATTCCTTCTTTTCTCCTTTAGAGAATTTTGTCCAATTACCTCTTTCTCTCCTGACCTCCTGTGATAAATCCATTGATTGCACTTCTCAGTTTTAAGACAATAAGTGGGATTTGTTCTTTTAAATTCTTTGGTTTAAAAAAAGAAAAGAAAATGAAAAGAATTCCATCAGAAGTGGAAGAGCAGGTGACAGCACCCCAAGCTCACAATATCCAAACGATGCCAGTTCAATGGGGGCTCAGTAAGTGACCTGAGAGGGGACATTCTTAGCAGTGAAAAGTATTTCTAGACAACTTTAAAAGAAAGACAAAGGAGAAATCTCATAGAAACAAGAAGAGGAGAGCTTTGATTGTGGAATACCCTGTGGTTCATGAAGTGTGAATAAAATTACTTCCTGAAAAATCTCGAAAAAGGTGTTAATCATTCCCTTTCAGTCACGATGTTGAGCAGGGTCCCCAGTGCCTGCCTAACAGCTGGTCCCATTGGCTCGAGTGACTAAACCGGTGTAAATCCTGGCATACTTCCGTCACGTCAAGGTCAAGCGGCCTGTGAAGTTTCAGATAAACATCCTTGCTTGAAAACTCCCTGCAATCAGACCTCAGACCGAGGGTGTCATATTGACTCGCTGTGCTTCCTGCATTCTTTCCTTCCCCATTCCCTTTCTGTCTTGCTCTCTTTTTAATTGTATGTCGTGTAAGTTACCTGCAATCTTCATAACGCTAATCATCTTGGGGGTCAAATGCTATGGAAACTAGCAACCTGAGTGTTGTTCAAAAAAATAGTTTAAAGAGTCCAAGAAAGGCTCTTCAAGGAATGCGTTGAGTCCAAGCCAACTTTGATCTCACCAGACAGTCTCTTCACCCTTGAGAGAAGAAAGGGAATAGCTCGAATGCAAAATATACAGACCTACATGCTACAATGTGATACCATAAAGTCAATTTTGGACCGAATGCATCAATTCATTTGCCTCTCCCTTGCATTAGCATTGATGATGCGCCCGTGTGACGGGCATTACACTTTGCGCCGGGCGACATGAGAGATAGAAACTGTACATCAGCACCTGCCTTCCAGATATTTTAAATCTAGTAATGAGATCAAATTATGTACTCAAATAACTGTATTACACAGTATAAGATAACGTCCCCATAGAGGGATGAATGAATGAAGCTTTTGAACTTTCTTAGGAGAAAAGGATTGGATCTAACTAGAGGAACGTGAAAACTCTTCCTGCAGGAATGGATTTTCCCCAGAAGATTGTATCTCAAGAATTGTTAGAGACTTTGTTCCAAAGCTGTGGGAACCGTGCCTGGAAAGCCCATAAGGTGGTGAGGTTTGGGTGTATTTGGGAAACATTCTCACTGAGATGATCCAGAAGATAGTTTATGTATAGAACAATGAGGAAGACACAGATCCTATCCGTGGGGATTTGGAGGCTGATGTGGTACATGAGGAATAAAAAAACAACGTTTAATACAGTGTTCCAAGTGCTATATTAGAGATACACACAAAGTGTACAGAACGGGGAGTCAGAAAAAGCCATAAAGACTGATTGTGAAAGATACATACGATGTTTTACCAAGCAAGACGCCATTACAGGCAGAGCAAGAGTTTATACAAAGATGCAGAGATGAGAAACGTACATCCCGTTGAGTAAATTATAGGTTTTGGTGATGAGAGCACAAAGGACAGGCAGAGCCAGGAGGGGCAAGAAGCAAGGGAGACCAGGTAATCAGGTCAGGGTCAGACTAGGAAGGACCTTGAATGCCAACGAGAGGAATTTGGAATTATTTACTAGACAACAAAGGCTTCTGAACAAGGAAATAAAATAATCACAGAAAATTGTAGAAGCAAAAGTACCTTTTTTCTTGAGCCGAAATAAAACACAGAACCTCCTTTTACTAAGGGCTGCAGGATAATCATGAATAGACCAAAATACGAATCTAAGTAATCCGGTTCATAAAGTAGTTTTAAGGTATTCGGTCATGGTCAGATACAAGGATAATACCGAGCTCCAAGGGTTTTAAGATCGACAAGGGCATCAACGTCTGTGTTTGTCCATCTCCAGGCAATTAAATTAATATTCGTTGGAAAAGTGAAGAAAATATCTGATAAGTGAATGAAATGATGAAAATGGCCCCCAAATAATCAATATTTACAAAAAGTGCAACAACAGTAGGGAAGATCAATGCTCTTCTGGCTCTGGATGGACAGCCAGATGCAAAAGACATCAGGGCGTGGTCTAGATAAGGAGGGGGAGGCAATCCTACATGTTCCTTCCGCCTCTGGGGAGCTCCGTAACGAAACAATAGTAAAAGGAACACATCCTGAAGTTAGAGAAAGACAATGGATGCCATTCCTAGTGGCACTCGAGGACTTTCAACAAATCTACACAACAAAGAGGTGAGAATGAAGAGCCAATATGATGTTGTAACTGGCGAAACTAAGAGCACTGAATGTATTCACCCCAGTTCCATGATAAGAACTTAAGAACGACCGACCGTAGGAGAGATGATAACTAACACTCCACAACAGAATACATATTGAGTAGCTAATGAATAGGTTCAGCA
>NW_006775077.1:1535909-1581688 GCF_000442215.2 Lipotes vexillifer | reverse complement strand
TCAGCAGACATGATATGTAAATACCCATAATTATTAAGAAGAACAATGGAGGCTATCCTGTTATCTGTTTAAAAATATGAGTGACCTCTTTGAAGCTAGAGACCACCTATTCGCTCTCTTGGTTCACAGCACTTAGCACAATGTCTTAGGAGGCTTGTGGGCACTCGCTACATGAATAAGACATGCAAATGAATTTACTCGGATGCATCTTCTGCTGTCTGCATCCAGCAGCTCCTCCACAGATGAAGGTGGTGTGGTCCACCTGACCACCAGCCTCCCATCACCTGGGGGACCCTCAGGAGACCATCCTTCCTTGGAGCCCATCCTCCATTTCAAGGTTAGGACAGTAAAATGGGGTTTTTAAATTTTTATCATTATGATTTTTTTTCTTTTTACTCTTTGTGGCTTGCTAGGGTGCCCGTGAAAACAAGAGTCGAAGGGTTCTGGCGAGATCCAAGAAGAGTAACGGTGCAGAATGCACAAGCCCTTTCCCATGCGCTCTGCTGGTGCCCTGCGTTGTGTGTGCCACACCTCAACACTGCCCTAAAATCCCTCCCTGTTCCAGGACAGCTGCCTTTCCTGCCTGGGGACTGCTGGCTGGGGCAATGGGCCAAAGGCTGCCCTTGGTGCAATAAGCTTAGCCAGTGGCCATGCTGCATCCGGGTGAGGTCACAGAATTGATGCCAATCAACACTGAGCTTTCACTTCACTCTCATTCCACCAGATAAAGCAGTAGGGAGGCATGAAACCCAGCAGTTCACCTGAGAACAAATTTCATGCTGGTAAACTCTGCTCACTGCCATTGGAAGTGCTGTCCAGCTCTCCAGAGGCTTTTCTGCTGCCTGCCCTTCCCCAGCTGAGAAAGCAAAGCCAGCTTGGCTCATGCTTGTCCTGGTGGCAAATCCACTGTGTGTCACGAGCATCCTTTAAGCTGAAACTTTCCTCTCACCATTTCCATTACAGAATCACTGCATCTGTAATAATTTTCCATCGGAGGCTGGGGAGAGGAGGCTGCTAGAGCTTCACCTGCTGTTCAAACCAGGCACGGTCAAGAGAGACCATTTTTCTTTGTGTTTGAAATCAACAGGAGGACGAAAAGGACCCATAAATACAGCCAATCAGGAGTATTTTATATCTGTGGCTGCAATGAGAAAGCCCACCTGTAACAAAATAAAAGAGGGATGCAAGGAAATCAGAAGAGAAAAAAAAGAAGAAAAGGAAGAAAGATTTAAGGAAAAAAGGGAGCAGGGTTCATCCTTCACGTTGAAATGCTCCTGTGGTTTATAGCAAAATAGTGCTTTGGACTGTCAGGGCTATTAGTCAAGGGTTAAATGTCGCTCAGATCACACCCATTATGAACAGGGAAGTGTGTGTGCGTGTGTGTGTGTGTATGTGTGTGTGTGTGAGTGTAGGGACAGAGATGCTGCTTTCTTATGCATTTTAAATGGAGCCACGCTGGCCGGGAGATGACCTGCCACACGATTTTTAAATTATCTCTGTGTGCACTCTGCCTGTTTTGGAAATGCTCTAAATAAAAATAATGGACTGTCTTTTAATAAGTCTCATTGTGAGGATTCCACATATCAAACCACGCCATGCAGCTTGGAGGCAAACATCGGGCATGTGTGATCTCGCTGGAAGAGAGACAAATGGGGCTGCAGGCATCTCCATCTAGGGACCGCTGACAGGGAAATGGCATCCGCAAACCGGCACATCTGTCAGGATGCGGGATATTGGCACCTGTCATGCAATTTCAGTCATGACTTTTAATAAAGCCGCTTTCCCTTAGGTAAAATTGGAACTTGACTGTAATATCAGCTGCAAGCCCGTCCTGTTTTCCCCTTCAGAGCACTTCTGTACGTGAGGCAGTTCAAATGGGTCTCAAAGCTGAAGTATGATGTTTACCAGCGCCTTCCCTGCTCTCCAGAACTCGGGGTTTGGAAAAGATGTTGCATGGAGTTTCTTTCTTTCTTTCTTTCTTTTGCAAAATGTCTCCTTTTGGCAATGGATGCTGGTTTCCCTATGTATTTTCATATCACTCGCCCACCGCCGCCATCCCCCTCGCCAGCCCTCTCTGGGTTGTTGTTTGAGTGAACTTAGCCCGGGGGAGTATGTGTATCATAAAAACCAGGTTGGGATTTGTTGGCGGTCAGTCAATAAATCAGTCAGAGTTTAATTACCAGGCAAGTGATGGGCTGTGGTGACAGGCACCAGCTCTGGTGGAGAGCGTTTCTTTGGGGGCAACTGCTATGAAAAACCCTAAAAGTGAGGTTATTCTGTGTGTGTGTGGGGGGGGGGAGAGAGAGAGAGAGAGATACAGAGAGATACAGAGAGAGCGAGAGACAGGAAGAAAAGTATAAGTGGCAAAATAGTGAAGCAAAAAGATAAGGGTGTGTAAGCCAAAAAGAAATGAAAAATAAGGACTCTATAGCTGCCATCAACCCTCCAAAATTTGTGTTCTGAGAGTGGAAGTTTTAGGAGTCATTTTAATACAGTGTTCTTTGGGAAAAGCTTTTCATGTTGTGCCGGAAACATCACATCACTAGTTGAGTGTTACAGGATTTCTGTACTAACACATGTTAATTTCACTTCTTCATACAACACACAGAAATGTTTTCTTTGTGACCTATTGAATTAAAAACTCCTCTAAACTGGAAACCTCACATTCCCCCCGCAAAAAAAAATCAGAAAATTATGTGTAAATGGTGTTTCACAAAGTGGGAGTCAAGTGGGATTTCTCCCTTTTCTAACATTTAACATTCTCATTAAGTAATTAACAATTGCTTCCTCCCCCTCACTTCCCACCCCCCACCCCAACCAACAATTTTGGGAGAGATTCCAGGTTGAGTGACCCTGAAACACACATTGAGGATCGTTTTTATTCTTTTTTTTCCAAAGGCAGTTCGCACTCAACCTGGATTTTATTTTTGACTAGTTATAAGAAACACCACAGAGAGGGGTGACCATCCAGGTTGACCAAAGATGGACGACGGGAGAGGCTGGGAAGTCCAAGATCAAGGTGCTGTCAGATGGCAGATTAGGTGTCTGCCGGGCGGCTGACGGGGCCTTGGTGCTTCGGCGAGGTGTCAGGCCCGTGCCTCTGAGTGGGGAGAGCCGAGTTCAGAACATTAGTTCACCAGAGACTTCCCAGCTCCATGTAATATCAAACTATGAAGCTCTCCCAGAGATCTCCATCTCAACTCTAAGACCCAGCTCCACTCAACGACCAGCAAGCTCCAGTGCTAGACACCCTGTGCCAAACAGCTATCACGACAGGAACACAACCCCACCCATTAGCAGAGAGGCTGCCTTAAATCATAATAAGGTCATAGACACCCCAAAACACACCACTGGATGCAGTCCTGCTCACCAGAAAGACAAGATCTAGCCTCATCCACCAGAACACGGGCACCAGTCCCCTCCACCAGGAAGCCTACACAACCCAGTGAACCAACTTTAACGACTGGGGGCAGACACCAAAAACAACGGGAACTACAAACCAGCAGCCTGTGAAAAGGAGACCCCAAACACAGTAAATTAAGCAAAAGGAGAAGACAGAGAAACACACAGCAGATGAAGGAGCAAAGTAAAAACCCACCAGACCTAACAAATTAAGAGGAAATAGGCAGTCTACCTGAAAAAGAATTCAGAGTAATGATAGTAAAGATGATCTGAAATCTTGGAAATAGAATAGAGAAAATACGAGAAAAGTTTAACAAGGACCTAGAACAACTAAAGAGCAAACAAACAATGATGAACAACACAATAAATGAAATTAAAAATTCTCTAGAAGGAATCTGCCTGCTAAGGCAGGGGACATGGGTTCGAGCCCTGGTCTGGGAGGATACTACATGCCACAGAGCTGCTGGGCCCGTGAGCCACAGCTACTGAGCCTGAGCGTCTGGAGCCTGTGCTCCGCAACAAGAGAGGCCGCGACAGTGAGAGGCCCGCACACCACAATGAAGAGTGGCCCCTGCTTGCCACAACTAGAGAAAGCCCTTGCACAGAAATGAAGACCCACCACAGCAAAAATAAATTAATTAATTAATAAACTCCTACCCACAACATCTTTAAAAAAAAAATTCTTTAGAAGGAATCAATAGCAGAATAACTGAGGCAGAAGAACGGATAAGTGACCTGGAAGATAAAAGAGTGGAAATAACTATCGCAGAGCAGACTAAAGAAAAAGGAATGAATTGAGGACAGTCTCAGAGACCTCTGGGACAATAGTAAACATACCAACATAGGGGTTCCAGGGGAAGAAGAGAAAAACAAAGAGACTGAAAAAATATTTGAAGAGATTAGAGTTGAAAATTTCCCTAATATGGGAAAGGAAATAGTCAGTCAAGTCCAGGAAATGCAGAGAGTCCCATACAGGATAAATCCAAGGAGAAACATGCCAAGACACATATTAATCAAACTATCAAAAATTAAATACAAAGAAAAAATATTAAAAGTAGCAAGGGCAAAGCAACAAATAATATACAAGGGAATCCCTATAAGGTTAACAGCTGATCTTTCAGCAGAAACTCTGCAAGCCAGAAGGGAGGGGCAGGACGTATTTAAAGTGATGAAAGGGAAAAACCTACAACCAAGATTACTCTACCCAGCAAGGATCTCATTCAGATTCGACGAAGAAATTAAAACATTTACAGGCAAGCAAAAGCTAAGAGAATTCAGCACCACCAAACCACCTTTACAGCAAATGCTAAAGGAACTTCTCTAGGCAGGAAGCACAAGAGAAGGAAAAGACCTACAATAACAAACCCAAAACAATTAAGAAAATGGTAATAGGAACATACATATTGATAACTCCCTAATATGTAAATGAATTAAATGCTCCAACCAAAAGACATAGATTGGCTGAATGGATAAAAAAACAAGACCCATATATATGCTCTCTACAAGAGGCCCACTTCAGACCTAGGGACACATACAGACAGAAAGTGAGGGGATGGAAAAAGATACTCCATGCAAATGGAAATCAAAAGAAAGCTGGAGTAGCAATTCTCATATCAGACAAAATAGACTTTACAATAAAGGCTATTACAAGAGACAAAGAAGGACACTACATAATGATCAAGGGATCGATCCAAGAAGATATAACAATTGTAAATATTTACGGACCCAACATAGGAGCACCTCAATACATAAGGCAAATGCTAACAGGCATAAAAGGGGAAATCGACAGTAACACAATCATAGTAGGAGACTTTAACACCCCACTTTCACCAACAGACAGATCATCCAAAATGAAAATAAATAAGGAAACACAAGCTTTAAATGATACATTAAACAAGATGGACTTAACTGATATTTATAGGACATTCCATCCCAAAACAGCAGAATACACTTTCTTCTCAAGTGCTCTTGGAAAATTGAAAATCATATCAAGAAAGAAAATTGAAATCATATCAAGTATCTTTTCCAACCACAATGCTATAAGACTAGATATCAATTACAGAAAAAAATCTGTAAAAAATAAAAACACATGGAGGCTACACAATACACTACTAAATAACCAAGAGATCACTGAAGAAATCAAAGAGGAAATCAAAAATACCTAGAGACAAATGACAATGGGAACACAAAGACCCAAAACATATGGGATACAGCAAAAGCAGTTCTAAGAGGAAAGTCTATAGCAATACAATCCTACCTCAAGAAAGGAGAAACACCCCAAATAAACATCTTAACCTTACCCCTAAAGCAATTAGAGAAAGAAGAACAAAAAAACCCCCAAAGTTAGCAGAAGGAAAGAAATCATAAAGATCAGATCAGAAATAAATGAAAAAGACATGAAGGAAACAATAGCAAAGATCAATAAAACTAAAACCTGGTTCTTTGAGAAGATGAACAAAATTGATTAAACGTTAGCTGGACTCAGCAAGAAGAAAAGGGAGGAGACTCAGATCAATAGAATCAGAAATGAAAAAGGAGACGTAACAGCTGACACTGCAGGAATACAGAGGATCGTGAGAGATCGCTACAAGGAACCTTATGCCAATAAAATGGACAACTTGGAAGATATGGACAAATTCTTAGAAAAGCACAACCTTCTGAGACTGAACCAGGAAGAAATAGAAAATATAAACAGACCAATCACAAGCACTGAAATTGAGACTGTGATTAAAAAGCTTCCAACAAACAAAAGCCCAGGACCAGCTGGCTTCACAGGCGAATTCTGTCAAACATTTAGAGAAGAGCTAACACCTATCCTTCTCAAACTCTTCCAAAGTATAGCAGAGGAGGGACACTCCCAAACTCATTCTGTGAGGCCACCATCACCCTGATACCAAAACCAGACAAATATGTCACAAAAAAAGAAAACTACAGGCCAATATCACTGATGAACATAGAGGCAAAAATCCTCAACAAGATACTAGCAAACAGAACAGATACTAGAAACAGAGAAGAAAAAGAAATAAAAGGAATCCAAATCAGAAAAGAAGTAAAGCTGTCACTGTTTGCAGATGACATGATACTATACACAGAGAATCCTAAAGATGTTACCAGAAAAATACCACAGCTAATCAATGAATTTGCTAAAGTAGCAGGATACAAAATTAATTCACAGAAATCTCTTGCATTCCTATACACTAATGATGAAAAATCTGAAAGCATAATTAAGGAAACACTCCCATTTACCATTGCAACCAAAAGAATAAAATAGCTAGGAATAAACCTACCCAAGGAGACAAAAGACCTGTAGGCAGAAAACTATAAGACACTGATGACAGAAATTATAGATGATAAAAACAGATGGAGAGATATACCATGTTCTTGGATTGGAAGAATCAACATTGTGAAAATGACTATACTACCCAAAGCAATTTACAGATTCAATGCAATCCCTATCAAACTACCAATGGCATTTTTCACAGAACTAGAACAAAAAATTTCACAATTTGTATGGAAACACAAAAGACCCCCAATAGCCTAAGCAATCTTGAGAAACAGAAACAGAGCTGGGGGAAGCAGGCTCCTGGACTTCAGACTATACTACAAAGCTACAGTAATCAAGACAGTATGGTACTGGCACAAAAACAAAAATATAGATCAATGGAACAGGACAGAAAGCCCAGAGATAAACCCATGCACATATGGTCAACTTATTTTTGATAAAGGAGGCAAGAATATACAATGGAGAAAAGACAGTCTCTTCAATAAGTACTGCTGGGAAAACTGGACAGCTACATGTGGAAGAATGAAATTAGAACACTCCCTAACACCATACACAAAAATAAAGTCAAAATGGATTAAAGATCTAAATGTAAGGACAGACACTATAAAACTCTTAGAGGAAAACATAGGCAGAACACTCTATGACATAAATCACAGCAAGGTCCTTTCTGACCCTCCTCCCACAGAAATGGAAATAAAAACAAAAATAAATAAATGGGACCTCATGAAACTTAAAGGCTTTTGCACAGCAAAGGAAAACATAAACAAGACGAAAAGTCAACCCTCAGAATGGGAGAAAATATTTGCAAATGAAGCAACTGACAAATGCTTAATCTCCAAAATTTACAAGCAGCTCATGCAGCTCAATACCAAAAAAACAAACAACCCAATCCAAAAATGGGCAGAAGCTATAAATAGACACTTCTCCAAAGAAGATATACAGATTGCCAACAAACACATGAAAGGATGCTCAACATCACTAATCATTAGAGAAATGCAAATAAAATACAATGAGATATCACCTCACACAAGTCAGAATGGCCATCATCAAAAAATCTACAAACAATAAATGCTGGAGAGGGTGTGGAGAAAAGGGAACACTCCTGCACTACTGGTGGGAATGTAAATTGATACAGCCACTATTGAGAACAGTATGGACGTTCCTTAAAAAACTAAAAATAGAACTACCATATGACCGAGCAATCCCACTACTGGGCATATACCCTGAGAAAACCATAATTCAAAAAGAGTCATGTTCATCGCAGCTCTATTTACAATAACCAGGACATGGAAGCAACCTAAGTGTCCATCGACAGATGAATGGATAAAGTAGATGTGGCACATATATACAATGGGATACTACTCAGCCATAAAAAGAAATGAAACTGAGTTATTTATAGTGAAGTGGGTGGACCTAGAGTTTGTCATACAGAGTGAAGTAAGTCAGAAAGAAAAAACAAATAGCGTGTGCTAACACGTATATATGGAATCTGAAAACAAAACAAAACAAAACATGGTTCTGAAGGTCCTAGGGCCAGGACAGGAATAAAGATGCAGACGTAGAGAATGGACTTGAGGACACAGGGAGGGGGAAGGGTAAGCTGGGACAAAGTGAGAGAGTGGCATGGACTTATTTATACTACCAAATGTAAAATAGATAGCTAGTGGGAAGCAGCTGGACAGCACAGGAAGATCAGCTCTGTGCTTTGTGACCACCCAGAGTGGGTGGGATAGGGAGGGTGGGAGGGAGACGCAAGAGGGAGGAGATATGGGGACATATGTGTATGTATAGCTGATTCACTTTGTTATACAGCAGCAACTAACACACCATTGTAAAGCAATCATACTCCAAAAAAGAAAGAAACACTATCTTCTGCCTGTCATGTGTCATGAGGCTGTATGTGGAGATACTGTGGAATGTTTTGACTGAAAAAATGTCTATTTTCTTTTAACTGTTCGCCAGTGGTATGTTTCAGTTTGTTTCTTTGCAATTCTTTGACCATTTTAAGGAATTGTGGAATCTTTGACTACAGGTTATATATCCATGATGCAGAGGGCAAACTTTTTGGCTGGCAGCAGGGAAGGAAGGGAGAAGACAGGCTGGACCAATAACCTAGGATGGTGGAGAATGCCTGGGGGATGGGCCCTTCTCCAGAATTTACATTTCATTGGATTTTCCCAAGCTGGCTTGGATCTTATCCACCTTCCTCAAATTCTTTAGAATTATATCATTAGAAGGATCATCAATCAAAGACAACAGCCTGGGATTTTGATAAGTATATCGCAAAGATTTAAGACAAAAGATCAGGCAGGATGAACCAGGAAGCCACGGGGAAAAAAATTATACACATAACCAAAGCAAAATCTGCAGGCTTTTGGCTTTTGCCCATTCTCCTTTGTGAAGAAAGTGTTTGGCAGTTTGCCTAAGATCGTAGCAGCAAACAACAGCCACTCCAGTTTAAACTGCTATTAAAAAAAAATACAAAACCAAAAAAGCAAAACAAAACAAAACAAAAACCTGTACCACCTGGCCAGAAAATGGCCTATGACCTGAGTCCTGGCACCTTAAAAATTCGAGTCTGACACCCCTGTTCTCATTTGCTCTTGGTTGAATCCTTCCCAAGCCTTGGTTTACCTGGCCTGCAACTCAAGTGCCAGCACTCCTAGGGCCCAATAAATTTCTCTATGGTTTCAGTCTAGGTAGCGAGTGTTCAATTTCAATAACCCTAAGAATGAGCAGCCTTTGTTTAAATGTCTGTTAAAACAAATTTTATGGCTGCGTCAGTGCTGTATCAGATAGCACATAAAACAAGTCACCAGGCTCCCCGAATATGTCGGCTTAAGAGAACCAGAATCTTTCCCAGGGCCATTCCTTTTTCGAATGCCTCACCCTATATTTGACAACCTTTAAGTCCCAAATTAATGGGCCATTTTAACCACAAGAACTAGAATTAGAAGAAATAATAGTGGTATTGTCTTAGAGCGGAAAGGGAGATGTAAGATCATAAGGTGGAAAAAATAAACCAAATACTATTTTAAATTAGCCAAAAGGAGCTTCAATCCATACAGTTTGACATTTTGCAGTGTCAAAAAGCTGCCCATGTTTTGGCCCCAACAGGATTCTTACCTGCCACAAAACTGTATTTAAAGCTAAGTCGTGGAAAATCACGCAAACCCTATTAAGACAAATCTAGATATGTCCTCAGCAATGAGAAGACAGGCCAATCCCTCATTTAATCCCAGTGTTTCTGTTGAGTGCCATTTCCTTACAATCTTCAAGCAAAAGAGAAAACAAACGCTGAAATAGTTATTAAGTGCATAGCTTTCTACTGCTTCCAAGCAATCAATATCACATAGAGATGTCGGATGGTGACTTTCCGTGCAACGTCTCTCATAGCTGTGATTATTAATATCACCATTGGGTTTCAGAACAGAGTAAAAATTAACTCCATCTTGATAGTATCCTGTTGTTAAAGGTCTCCGGGAAGGGGATTTTCACAAATGGGAGAGCACTCTATTATCATGCTCTAAAATTCTTCACCACTATAATTCCAAAGAGCTGCACTAAGAAGCCATTTCCTCTTATTCCTTTAAGAGAAAGAGGAAAGACTTCATTTACGTGCTGCGTGTTTAATTTTTATAGACCCAATTGCCAGGGTAGGATGAAAGATCTGCACAGGGGTGGCTGAGATGTCACCACAGGACCACGTCCCCAAAGGCCACTGCTCCCTGCGTGCGCGGCACACCCCTGTGCTCGTGGTCAGCACTCATGCGTCCATTCATTCACAGGCAGATGCACTCCATCAAGGTTGCAAGCCACGCTTTTTGACCACAGACCTCCTCCTGCTCTAGGAAATACAGTTCTAAGCAAGGCAAGGCCCCTGCTTCAGATGAGCTGGCATCCTCATGGGGACAGACTGAAAACAAACAAACACATAAGCAAGAAAAACATCAGATGGCGATGACTGCTCTGCAGAAAATTGAAATAGTGTGTTGGGAGAGAAAGCTCTTAGGGTTTTCTGGTCAGAAAAGATCTCTCCGAAGAGGTGACATTTCAGTGAAGGAGTTAGATGAGTGAAGGTCAGGCAAGAACATTCCAGGCAGAGGGGACAGCTTGGAGTTTGGGGAAATGACATGAAGGCTGAAGTCTCTGAAGAGCAATAAATGAGGGTGACCTGCCCAGAGATGAGTTAGGACAGATGAGCACAAGGAAGGTCAGGTGGGGTCTTATACCCACGGGTACCCAAGGCAACAGTACATCTTCTAGGTCCAGTAGGAAGCCATGGGAAGGTTTTCGGATGGAGACTGGCATGGTCTGATTTGAGCTGAGTTCTAAAAGGATCACTCTAACATCTATTTAAATGGCCAAAAGTAGAAAGAGGGAGACCAGAGAAGGGGGTGTTTCAGTTGTGCCGGCGGAAGAGGGCTTGTGGCTTGGGCTGAGAGGAGAGCAATGGCTGATGAGAAGTGGACAGATGCAGCGCGTGTCTTGAAATAGAGTCAACGAGAATGGCTGATGGCTTGGACGGCGCTGCGAGACGGAGGAGCACATAGTTCAATGTGGCTCAGCTGCACTGTGTGGTAAAATAGCACCGACGTCGTGATGGCTAAGAGGAGCTTAGGTCAACTGCTCCTTTAGGTTCCACGTTCGTGGCATGTCAGCATGGACCTTGTTCCCCATTGTCTCCCCTCAAAGACCCAGGCTGATGGAGACTCTCCACTGGAAGTGGCTGATTGATGAATTAGGATTAAGAGAATTTAGAGAATCATCCCTGACTCATCAATGCTTCCAGACAGAGGTGACAACCATCCCCTCTGCCCACAGCTCATTGTCAAGGACAGGTCACTGGGTCAAGGGGACAGAAAAGTGGAGTTATTCTCCACGTGAAATAGTAGAGGGAAACTGGCTCTCCGGGAACACAGTTAATATCAGTCGTAAGAGGTGTCAAGGGCAATCCCTAGAACTTTGGTTTGCCCAACAGCATAGATGGTGCGGCCGTTCTTGGCTCTGGGAAAATGGGGGATGAACACCAGTAATTCTTCACTGTGACTGTAGCTGTTCAACACCCATCTCACCAGGGAACACCAGTTCCATCCTCTCCAGACCACTGATGCCCTAGATTAACCTCTGGACCCAGCACAGCGACTGGCATGTAATACATACTCAGTGACATTATGACTGAATGAATGAACCAAGAATAAGAATAAATCATTAAGCCATTTGGTTTACTTTCCAAGGGTGGCAAACAATAGCACTTTCACGCTCCCTGTCTGATGTCATCCACATTCAGGCATCTATTGTAAGGGAGGTCCCAGGCTCATGGGCTGACTCACAGGGGAGTGGCTTGCAGCTGTGTGTCCCCCGCCATCATTTGTCTGTCTTGAATGTTGGTGCTCCAGCTTCTAATACTTTCCTAAGTTTTGGCAGATGCCAGCTGAATTCTCAACCTTCGCGTTAGATACACGTCCAGCTCCAGCTAAGGGACACCTTGGTCAGCTAAGGAATTTGGACTTTATCCTACCAGCCATCGGAGGCACTAACCATTTTGGAGTAAAGGATTAGCAGGAACTACTCCCTGACTGAAAACTCCTGAGGACAGGCACTGTATTCCTTGGATCTAAGCATTCCCAGTGCTGATCAGAGTAACGGACACACATAGACACACAGTCGAAGTGTGATGTGTGAATTACTGTATGTATGGCCAAACAACGGATGATTGAATGAGGTGTAAAAAGATGAATGCTGTGCGGTAGCAGGTTTAGTTGGCGGAGGTGCAAACTTGGGGGTAAAAAAAAAGCAGACACTGTTGGAAAGGTCTAGAGTTGAATTTATAAGACTCTCATAAGCACTGACAAATGCCCAGATACTGGCTGTCTCAGTTCAGCGAGTTCCTGGCTAAAGATTAGCGATATTTAAAATTGCAACTCAATATTCCTTCTGGTGCAATGTCATTGCAACTTTTTATACAGACACAGCGGAAGATTTAAAGAAATATCTTGTAAAAAATTTGCATAGAGAGATAAATAAAATTATATCATCAGAACTAAAACCTTGACTACCTATGCAATCGTAACCTTGAATCTTAACGCTATATAATTTGATTTAATGAAAACATTCATTGAGTATAATGTTGTCAACAAAGCATATATATAGTTTTCAAATCCTTTTTTAATCTGTGATATAAATTTAGGTACCTGCTAAAGAGACCCCAAGCCCGCTTTTGGTATACAGAAATACTGACATGCAGTTCACTTTCTAGTGAACCACTTTCTAGTGAACCACTTTCTAGTGAGCCACTTTCTAGTGAACCACTTTCTGGTGAACCACTTTCTGGTGAACCACTTTCTGGTGAACCACTTTCTGGTGAACCACTTTCTGGTGAACCACTTTCTGGTGAACCACTTTCTAGTGAACCACTTTCTGGTGAACCACTTTCTAGTGAACCACTTTCTGGTGAACCACTTTCTAGTGAACCACTTTCTGGTGAACCACTTTCTCGTGAACCACTTTCTGGTGAACCACTTTCTAGTGAACCACTTTCTGGTGAACCACTTTCTGGTGAACCACTTTCTGGTGAACCACTTTCTGGTGAACCACTTTCTGGTGAACCACTTTCTGGTGAACCACTTTCTGGTGAACCACTTTCTGGTGAACCACTTTCTGGTGAACCACTTTCTGGTGAACCACTTTCTGGTGAACCACTTTCTGGTGAACCACTTTCTGGTGAACCACTTTCTGGTGAACCACTTTCTAGTGAACCACTTTCTGGTGAACCACTTTCTAGTGAACCACTTTCTGGTGAACCACTTTCTGGTGAACCACTTTCTAGTGAACCACTTTCTGGTGAACCACTTTCTGGTGAACCACTTTCTAGTGAACCACTTTCTAGTGAACCACTTTCTGGTGAACCACTTTCTGGTGAACCACTTTCTGGTGAACCACTTTCTGGTGAACCACTTTCTGGTGAACCACTTTCTAGTGAACCACTTTCTGGTGAACCACTTTCTGGTGAACCACTTTCTGGTGAACCACTTTCTGGTGAACCACTTTCTGGTGAACCACTTTCTAGTGAACCACTTTCTGGTGAACCACTTTCTGGTGAACCACTTTCTAGTGAACCACTTTCTGGTGAACCACTTTCTGGTGAACCACTTTCTGGTGAACCACTTTCTAGTGAACCACTTTCTGGTGAACCACTTTCTGGTGAACCACTTTCTGGTGAACCACTTTCTAGTGGTATTAATATGGAGCTTACAGCTGTTCTCACAGCTCTCCTCCAAAAGGATAGGACTGTTTCCAGGAGGAGAGAGCAATGGGGCTCATTCTCCCGCTGGCTCTGTCTCCTGTAAGCTCTCAGGAGGCTGCCGGAGTTTCTATTTACTCTGCTGGGGTGACTCTTTGTTTTTAAACCCAGTTGAGTGTGTGAGAGCATTAGGGTGTGTTACTTTGCTCAGGCTGCCGTAACAAAGTACCACAGATTGAGCCGCTTAAACAACAGGGGTTTATGCTGTCCCAGTTGTGGAGTTTGGAAGGTCAAGATCAAGGTGACACTTCGGGAGAATCTGTTCCAGGCTTTCCTCTCCTGGTTACTGGTGGTTTTATGGCAATTTGGGGTGTTCCTTGGCTTTTGTAGAAACATCACTCCAATGTCTACCTTCATTTTCACCTGGCCTTCTTCCTGTGTGCATCCCTGTCCCATTTTCCCCTCTTATAAGGACAGCAGTCATATTGGATTAGGGCCCACCCACGTGATCCCCTTGAAACTTGAGGACCTCTGCAAAGACCCAATCTCTAAATAAGGTCCCGCTATGAGGTACTGGGGGTTAGGCCTCACCATCTCCTCTTCAGGGGCCACAATTCAACCCATTGTAAAGGGTGATGGACATTTCTGCTAAACGAAATAAATGAGCTTGTTGAGAATTAATACCATGCAAGCTACTTTGTTTCTAAATAATTTTTTTAAACCCTCTTTCACTTGTTAATTTCTTGCATTCTTTGTAGTGTAGCATTGTCATCTGCATTTTAGGAATTTTTTTTTTAACCAAACAAGGTGAAAACTGTCAATTTGCATTTAAATCTGGCAATAAGAGTATAAGCAACTTTACTTTTCTTGACTCTTACCAAATAGTAATTACATATTTTTTCATTGCACACCTGTGAACAATCAACATATAAATGTTTGTTGTTTAGAATTTTCTCAACTGAATTAGTTTTTCTTAAGAATATTTCTCAAGTGGAATATTCGCTATTTCCCCTTCTACCTACTAAAACAATTCTCAATAAATGCAGTCACTGTAGTGTACAAGGTTAAAACTGCTTTATAAATTGTGGTAATCCAATACTGAATCTCCTTTTGAACATTATGTCCTCCTCATTATATCACAAGTGGTATTAAAGAAAGAGGTTAAGAGAAAAAATAAGTTAGTAATACAGGGTACCATTCATTGTTATAACTTGTGAAGGGGAGATAATTTTGTTTGCCCATGAAAAGGTATCACAATCAACTGATCTAAAATTTTATCTTAAAATAGTGTCATGGTTAATAACTGTAAATGGAAAGTAACCTTTAAAATTATATAAAAATTTTAAAATCTTTTTAAAATAAAAATATGTAAAAACAAAAAAAAATCAAAGAAATTTAAAAAATAATGTCATGATTTGTGCTGGCCTGTGAAACCACCTGTGCCCCTTGTAGGAGCCCTTGGGAAGACCTGCTTCCCAAGTCAAGGAGGGGAAGGAATTCCTGGGGACCCAGCTCAGCTGTTTTGTACTCTCAGAAAATGTCGATGTTAATGGGCATTTACCTTGAGAAGGCTGTGACGGCCTCCTGTGGGGTGTGCTGCTTGTATACACGTAAACACGGATGTGTCTTTCCTTTATTCTGTGAGTGATGGTGGAAGGAGGTATGTTCGGATGTGCTGACATCAATATATTGTTGCAGTATGAGTAACAAGACAGGCCACGGACAGATGGGGCTGCTCCATTCACAACACTGGCCCGAGGTCCCCTTTCTCCTACACTCAGAGGATGAGGACGCACGCTGCATGCTGGGAGCAAATTCGGGCACAGATATTTAGCAGTGACACGCGATGTACTACGGATTTTCCCTGAGCTTGTGCCCTCCTCTGCTGGTCCCAGCATCTGGGACCGATGGCGGCTCCATCCCGCAGGGTTGCCCAGCCTTGACCCCCACTGGAGCCACACAGAGCGAACCCACCCGTCCCACGTGTGCAAAGGCACAGAGGCTCACAGAGAAATGCCGCCAACTCGGGAGGAGGCTACGAGGTCCCCGAGAGGCCAAGCCCAAATATATGAAACTCCAGGTTTTTTTTTTTTTTGCGGGACACGGGCCTCTCACTGCTGTGGCCTCTCCCACTGCGGAGCACAGGCTCGGGCTCACGGGCCCAGCCGCTCCGCGGCATGTGGGATCTTCCCGGACCGGGGCACGAACCCGCGTCCCCTGCATCGGCAGGCGGACTCTCAACCACTGAGCCACCAGGGAAGCCCTGAAACTCCAGGTTTTTTAACAGCTCATTTTTACTTCCAGGTTTTACTGTGTGTTTTGCTTCCATCTCAGTGTCAAGCAAAAACCCACTTCTTGTTTCAAATCACTTGCGCTGTAATTTCATTAGAAACAATGCTGGGTATAAGGATGGGCTTTCTGCTCCTCCCGTCCCCTCCTACAGGTGTATAAACATCCGAGTGGGTTCAGTGGGCGGCAAAGAAGCCCACCAGGGTCTCCTGAACCACACGTATAATAATACTGCCGCTGGAAATGCTCCTCCAGACAGCAAAAGCATTCCTGACCTGGGAGGGCACAGAGTAAGATGTATTCTCAACAGTTTTCCAAGCAGCAAAGCACAGACCGAAAGGTCAGAGTCTGGCAGCCCCACTCTGTCATACACACGCCTGTTTATGAGGACACTTAGCGTGGAGTTAGTAAGTTCTCTGCAAGCTCCAGGGGCGCCCGTCTCTTTAAACCCATCTCCTCCCAAGTGAAATTTGTGGCCCTGATGAATGGCAGAGCAGAGTCATCCATAAAAGGGCAGAGGAAAATCACATTCATTTGCATACAGTAATTATTCTGTGAATCAGGCCACCTTTATTGCCGGCAGAAAATCTACTGTCAGCATCCCTCGATAGATCACGCTTGAAAATCTAACAGCTGAGGAAAGTAATTGTTTGGAATCCATGTGGTCCGGCACTCCTGTCGCCAGCATGTCAATTATCATGTTGCTAGGTAGACAGCAAAGTTTCTGGGTGCCAGTCAACCAGCTCCCCACTGTCTGAAATGTCTGTATCCGTGTCCGGGGAGGATCCCTCCTGACTGGGCATGGCTCCAGTTCCAAAGGATGCGGGAGCATGAGAATGCACGTACCCAAGGGCTTTGGAGTAACCCCAGACTCCAACTGTCAGAGTTGGCCCCAAATGTGAATCATGGTTGTTGTCCCTCCTTCTCTGGAGCCCCGGCCCCACCCACATCTACCCACTAACACGCGTACACCGCCACCTTCTACCCACTCCAGCTGAATCCGCCTTTTCCCAGGCCCAGAAGTGAGTCCCAGGCATGCCCACTGCATGTCTCTCCCTGACATCGTGGAGAGGACGAATGAACACGTTAGCTTTTCGTGGCTGTCCAGTTTTTGGAAAATAGGTGGGAATTGAGGTCAAATGGAAGAGAGGCTGTACCAGCGGCTCTGAAAAAGAATAAATTCATTCTTAATAGGGTGGTAGGAGGGCACATAGCACACCCACATATCTTAATCTCCAGGAGAACGATGTAAAGGAATGCTTCCATTTAGAAGAATTTGGGTTGGGTGTAGTTAAAATAGCAAGACTTATATCAGGCTTAGTTCAAAGAGTTAGCAAGAAGGCAAAGCAGAAAGGCTCCACTGGGTGACCATCGGGGGAGGACACATGGCTAATATGATTGAAACAGGTGAGCTTTGATTTTGATCATTTTCATGGTTGCCTGTAATATATACAGTTTCCTTCCCGTGTGCCAGATCTTAAGATGCACGGTGTAACTGAGGCAAAGACTAAGCAGAGCCTGAGAAACAGCTCTGTGAACCAATGAGTTTCCTTGACACTTTGATTTATCCGTTCTATACCCAGGCCCAAAGTAAAGATATATGTATATCAAAAATTCAAATAAGACACGATGCAGAAAAGGCAACATTTGAAATACAATGAGCTGGAGGGCTGTATAAAGCTACTTTACTGCCACCAGGAATTCACTGAGAAAGTTGGAAGCAAAACAGTCAGTTGGGGTAGTACTGTGATGCTCATCTCATTGGAGGAAGGGCTGTGACCAGAAGTCTTAAACAAAGGGCGTTCTGGCCTCAGAGTTCCCACAGGCTGAGATGTGGTTTGGATAAGTGACTTGTACATAAATGTTTGTAAAAGAGAATTTAAATTCTCCATGATTCTTCAGGATTTTTCTTCGACGTGATGCTGAGTGAAATACGTCAGACAGAAAAGGACAAATACTATAAGATTCCACTTACATGAGGTTCCTAGAGAAGCCAGATTCATAGAGATGGAAAGTAGAAGGGGAAGTGCCAGGGCTTGGGGGAAGGAGGGGTGGGGGGTTGTTTCATGGGGACAGAGTTTCAATTTGGAAAATGAAAAACTTCTGGAAATGGATGGCGGTGATGGTTGCACAACACTGGGACTGTACTTAATGCCACAAAACTGCACAATTGTAAATTTTGAGTTATATATATTTTACCACAATAAAAAATAATATCTACCTGAAAAATTGTTTCTCTTTTTGGCCCATAGGGGGGATCCAAAGGGAGAAAATTATTAAAGTTACAAAAATGTCAAAGTACCAAGGATGTTGATCAGAGACGGTGTCTACACAGAATCAGTTTCCTCTTCTCTTCTTGGAAATCTTTTGAGAGGACACGTGAGCTGTGATACAAACACGTCTCTGCTGGGTGCCTGAAGAGTCTGAAGCGTCCAGACCCAACCATGCACCTCAGAGAGCAAACACATGTGTGTAAATCTCCTGATCTTTATGGTTTTACAGTACAGGATCTTTTACTTATATAGGCATGTCATTACTTCAGCAATAATCTCTGTCATGACACAGAACTTAAAGATGAAGGTAGTTCATAAAATGTATATGTTACCATTCCTGGTTTATATAATAAATGCAGTACTGCTGTTACTGGTGTAAGTATATTTGTGTGTATGCTCTTCCCAACTTGTAGGTAACTAACCCAACATGGGATAGTTTGGTAATTTGCCAAACTCACAAAATTAGTTAATGTTAGAAAGAGGCATTGTACCACAGAACACCATTCCTAACTGAGTACTTTGACGTCACAGCATTTCTGCTGGATTTGTCCCTTAATGCCTAAATCCTATGCACAATGGCAGGACAAACTTAAGTGAATGTGCAATGAGTTGTACCATCTGTATCGCCACAGCTGACGTAATGAGACAATCCTGACAGGGTCACAGAAACACATTATCCTTCAACTCCCAAGGTAGTAAAATAAGACCCAAATCAAGAGTCAAAAGCAGACCATTTAACCAGTGATTTATCCTAATCCTAGGGGTTGAGCTGGGGGCCCCTCCGGGTCCAGACTCTCTGACGAAGTTATCTGCAGGACTTTTGAGAAGGCACAGAACTTGTCTGCAAAATGGTGATGTCGTCTCTACTTATTCAATTAAAAATATGTATGGACACCTATTATGTTCTGATCGCAGCTGCTCTTCCTTTGGGAGCCTCTTGGTTGCTGGAAAGGTCTTCATTGGGGCAGAGTCTAGCTGAGGGAGTTTGCTCACCAACATGTGGGGGCCAGCCAGAGACTATGCTTTTGAGACCCGTGCTCGGCTCGGTGCTGGGCCACTTAAAGGAGCTGCAGGGTCAGCCCTCAAGGACAAAAGGCCTGGCTTCTCCAAGGTGGCTGAGGACCCCTGGAGTTTGCAGAGGCGGGCTCTGAGCTAGAGCAGTCAACAGGAGGGATTTGGAGGGCTTGGGGGTTGTGGGGTTGAGCCCAGGCAGGTAAACAAGCAGCATGGATTGTTTTGTTTTCTGCGATGATTCGTACTGTAAGAGGGTCGATTTCCAAAGGGGTTGAACTTAAGCCGGCGCGAGGTGTGATTGGATTGAGGGGTAGTCAGCTTGCTGTCACCTAAGGACGTCAGAATTTACTTATTACTTCAACTGGGACCCCCTAAGAAGGTATAATCTGCTCAAGTCATGGGTACAAAGATAACAGGGACCCCATCAGTTGGATGCCAAATGGTATGAGTATCAGGCCAACAGCTGCAAAGCTTCACCCTCAGCCAAGGGATTCTGACCTGAGGCCTCTGTGCTCAGAATGGTTGACACGGTTAGACGATCCTGGTTCAAGGGCAGAGACCGTTTCTCATCCGGGTTTGTCTTCCTTGCTAACAGAACCAAACAGTTTACTTTCCACACAGTGAGCACTTAATAAATATTTGTTGATTCACTAAATAAAAGCTCTGGTGTAAAGGGGGAGGGGATGAGAAAAGTAAAAGCCATCCCACAAAGAAAAGAAATATCAAATATTTCAGTGTATTTTAGACTAGATACAAAAATAGTTTTTAAATTTTTAATTTCCAATTCCCATCATACTGATGGCCCTATCGGCTCAGACTCTATCGTGGGTTAGAATTTAAGTTTTCTCTAGGGAACTTGATATGCAAGTCACAGTCAGAAATTGCTACCATGGAATTTTTTTTTTCAGATTTCCTCTACATCGCATGAATTTTAATGCAAAAAAGGAAAAACGAGAATCACCTTAAAATATTGTCATATATTGTGATCTATTCCTTGCATGTGAAATATAGTATTTTACCGCCGAGGGCCTGGCTTACACACCCTTGGTATATACTAGCTCTGCGCAACTTTACCTCCCTCACCTTCCGTGGTGAGCTCTCCCGGTCTCTGGAGACCCATAGGGCTCGGTAGGGAAGTTTAGATGCTACCTGGAAAAGTGCCCAAATGAGTCATGTCCATCATGAGGTAGACCTGTGCATAGATGGTGGGCCAATGTATTTTTCAGAGTGTTATGTTTCCAAAGAGGAGCTTAGAATTTAGCATTTACAAATGGTAGAACCATCTACGAGGGCCAAAGAAAAGCCCAGTTAATTCTGGGGAGTTCCGGGGTCTGGTCATCTGTGCAGTTTCCACCTGCTTCCTGGGTGACTGCATACCCAGCCTCCCTGGGAGGGGTGGTGATAAATGCTGTTACTTCTGAGCTAAAGTTCTGTGTTACATCTCTCCCCCATCGGATGCCAGCACAGCTGTGGAAGTGCTGGAAAAATGTGTACAGAGTTTCGGTTCCTCTTTTATTTTTCCTTCTATCAAGTGGTGCTACTTGGAGTTCTGCTGTTCATTAGGGATCAAGCTGCCACTACCGGCCTGTGCAGATGAGTCCTTTATATAAGCATACGGATACCAGTGTTTGCATTCCTTTTCAACTGAAAATTTGTCAGAGAAGAAAAGCATTAAGCCTGTCACCGCAGACAAAGATCAGGTGTTTGATTTCAAAGAGGAGAAGCAAACACTCCATCATAGACTCCGTTAACCCCTGAGCACTAGACTCAGAGGGATGTAGGGAACTAGACCAGAGCTGGAGGTGGCAGATACATCCCAATTTCACCACCATATTAGTGGCGACAGAGGATGTTGGACCTGGAACGTATATACGGAGGAGGGGAAGTAAAAGGCAAAACCTTCCCCATGTTCTCTCTTTGTTTCCTCTGATGACAAATGTGATGTAAATCTAGTGTATTTTGTCTGAAAAACAATCAGACTATATTCAACCATTTATATCTAACTAAAGATTTGGGAAGATGGTTCTAGAAAAGTATTTGGAGATCATTGAAAAATTAAGGCATTTCATGATACCTACATATCATCATTAGAAAACTAGCCCCACGTGGATAAATAAAATGCATACTTTCGCCCGCGTACCGCAAAAAAAAAAAAAAAAAAAGCATACTTTCAAAAGCTTCCCTATCATTCCACGGTTCTTTCCTCCATTAAAGTAAAACCAATGTTATTTCTCTATTTCACTGAATAATAGGTGAGTGGTTTTCTTTGATCTTAACGTCAAACCTGAATTTATATGGCAGCTATTTCCAAACAGTCTGATCACTAGAGAGATTAATATGCATAATATTTCTGTGACAAGCTGGGTGACAAGTGTTATTCTCCCCATTTTATGGATTCAGACACTGGGGCAGGGAGAGGTTCAGAGACAGGCTGGGTGCCATAAAGAAAATTAGACTCTCAAATTTAGTGCCCTTTTTATTATGCTATTTCTGAAGGGGGGTGTAAAATGGTAGATCAGAAGGCAAAAAAGCCAGGGCTGTCATCTGAACCCCGGGACTGAGTCATCTACAGCCTTAGGCGAGTCACTTCTCTGCTCTGTCTCAACATTAGGTACAAGTGACTATTCTTACTAACCCTCTCCTCACCTGCTGCGAGGATTAATGAAATGGGACCTGCACCACACAGCTTGTTGGTAGAGAGGCCCCTATAAATACAACATATGCTAAGTGCCTTCTTACAGCTTCTGCAGGGTTTCCCCGAGCCTCCAGAGAGAGGGACACATCCTGCAGTGCACTGGAAAAGGCTGTCCCTGAGCGCCGCGGGGCTAGGGAGGCTCAGAGAGACCGTGGCCTCTGCTGGGGGGACTCGCAGGTGGCCAGGTGGCAATGCTGAGCTGGGAACACTGAGCTCACCTGGCTTGTGCAGCCCTCGATGAGGCATCTGGGGGACTAGCTGCCTTCCCAGACTCGCCCTAGAAATTGGAGGAATCATCTGGTGGGTGGGTTTGTTCTTGGAAACCCCATCAAAGGTCAGTGCCGTCTAGAAGCCTCTGTGGGTGGTCGTGAAGGTGGATTGGAACTCGCTCCTGCCCAGAAAGGGAGGGCTTGTGTGACTCCCCGAGGGAAACGCCACAAAGGCCTCTGTGGGCGCCAGTAGGTGATGCTGCACGGGCGGAGATGTCGGACACAGGGTTTCACGTGTTAGGGGTGGGATGCTCCCGGGCAAAAACAAGGCATGGAAAATGTCACCTTTCCTCCACACACTGCAGTCAGGCCCCTTTTGACCTTGTACCTTGAAAAACACTGGAAGGGGCTTCTCCTCTCCATCCACGTGGTGCTCTATTCTGACTTTAGATACAGTGGGTATGACGGCGACGCAGATTCCTGTCTCCAGCCCTCAGTCCTGTCTCCCCAAAGCCAGCCTCATCCCGCAGCCCGCAGTGAGCATCTTCGCTGGGCACGGGACAGGCTTCTCCAGTCCAGCACGTCCAACAGTGAGCCCTGACCTTCCCCCGAACCTGCTCCCCAGCCATCTTCCTTGTCTCAGGCGTGGCAGCCCGGTGGCCCGGGGCTCAGACGCACCAGCGTCACCCTCGGCTTTTCTCTTTTTCTCATGAGCCCCGTCTGAGCCTCAGAACCCTCTGGGCACTGCCTTTCCAGTTTGCCAGACTCCCTCTTCTCACCTCCTCCATGGCAACAGCTACTAACTGGTTCACCTATTTCTCTCTTTCCCCTTGTAATCTACTGTCAGTATAACACACAATTATCCTTTGAAAACACAAAGGAGACCTTTTCACGTCTTCTGCTTACAGCGCTGCAGTGGTGCCTCCCCGGCTCAGGAGAGAATCCAGTCCGACCTTGGCTCCCTGTCACCTCCCGGACCTCCCCTCCTCCCCTCCCCCGACTGGCCTCCCTGCTCTTTCCCAATCCTGCCAGGCACACAGCTGCCTCAGGGCCTTTGCACTGGCCTTTCCCTCTGCAGTAATGGCTTCCCCCCGATATTCACTAGCCTAGCTTCCTAAAGTCCTCCAAGTCCTTGCTCAATCCCAAAATTTTCACGGAGGTCTGTAGAGACCCACGCCCCCCCCCATTTCACACCACAGTCTCCCCACTGCCCTCCGCACCTCAGTCCCCGTTGTCCACCTGGACTGTCTCTTTGTCTGTTGCATTTGTCACCTTCCAATACACTGTGTTAGTTTCCCAGGGGAGATGGGACAAAACACCATATACTGAGCGGCTTAAATGACAGAAATGTGTTGTCTCCCACTTCTGGAGGCCAGAAGTTCAAGATCAAGGTTCTTTCTGCAGGATTTGTTCCAGGCCTCTCTCCTGGCTTCTGGTGGTCCCTGCGATCCTTGGCATCCTTTGGCTTGTAGATGGCGTTCTCCCTGTGTCTTCACATTGTCTTCACTCTATGTTTATCTCTGTGTCCAAACTTCCCCTTTTACAAGGACACCAGTCATGTTGAATTAAGGCCCGCACTAATGACCTCATTTTAATTTGATTCCCTCTGTAAAAACCTTATCTCTCCAGATAAGGCCATACTCTAAGGTACTACTGGGGTTTAAGACCCCAGCTATTTTTCTTGGGTGCGGGGGGGAGGTGCACAGTTCAAGCCATAACATATGTAATATGTTCATTGAATGCATTTAATTTTATTGTCTGTTTTCCCTTGCTAGAAAAAGTAAACTTGGTGCGGCAGATATTTTTGTGCGTTTTGGGTTGTTGTTATTTTCCTGATATAAAGTAAGCCGAGCACTTAGAATAGTGACTAGAACATACTAGATGTCGGTACATATTTTTAAGTGAATAAATAAATGGACTTCATCACCATTTTGCAGACAAGGTCTCTGCCTTCTCCAAAGCCCTGTAGATATTTCATCAGAGAGTCTGGACCCAGAGCCCAGGGCCCCTGGCCCAATCCCTAGGATTAGGATAAATCACTGGTTAAATGGTCTACTGCTAATGGAGATGATGAGATCATTATCAGATGGAACATGCGGGTGACACAAGCGTGGGAGACTGGCTAACTTGGAGGCAGAGCTTTCTCAGGCTCTGGTTTCAGGCAGGAGGTTTGGAGCCCTGGGCTCATCCCCACAGCCTCTCTGTGTTAATCAAACAGCACAATAGTTGCCTGGATACCCTCCTCATTTCATCAGCCATGGCGGCCTGTTACCAATTTTCAGAAAATGAAATGAGACCCCTGAGGACTGTAATTTGGGGAGCGCAGTAATTTAGGAATGTTTAGAGAGATCTGGAAAACCTGTCCAGCTAGCTCCTTCTCAGGCACAAATGGCAGGCGGCCCGGGTGTGTGAGGAATACCAAGGGCTGCCCTGGCTTCCTTATCAGCTCCACCACCAGGGACCTTTTGTTTGTTTACTCACTTAGATAAACTCTTGAATCCCCGGGAATGCTACAATAAATCTGTTTTCCTAAATACTTCTTTCTTGTTTATAGAACGCCTTCAAAAGCTATGACAGCTTGCTGCAGACAGAAACAATGCCTCATTCTGAGCGAACTCCATCTTCTTTCCCGGCCCCGAAATATTTCGTGAGCACGCTAACGTCCTCGAAGCCATGACCTCAAGTGTTAGGCTAAGTGGAAATGCTTTTCTGGGGTTCCTTTGGGTAAATTTTGCTTTTTTAAAAAAATTTTTCCTGTTTAGGAATTTGCTTAAAGTGTTTTCTTTTTCTTTTTTCAATATTTTTTTATTGGAGTATCGTTGATTTACAATGATGTAGCAATTTCTGCTGTACTGCAAAGTGACTCAGTTATACATATATATGTAGATGTCTATATATGTGTGTGTATGTATGTGTGTATATATATATATCTATTAATAATATATATATATATTCTTTTCCATTATGGCTTGTCATAGGATATTTAAAATAGTTCTCTGTGCTATACAATAGATGAACCTATCTATGAAACAGAAACAGAATCACGGACATGAACACACTGGTGGTTGTCAAGAGCGAGGGTGTTGGAGGAGGGACGGAATGGGGATTGGGGGTTAGCAGATACGTATTCTAATTCAGTGTCCTTTCATGGAAGCTGAGCTCACTCCTTAATTACCATCGGATTCCTTACCGTATTTCAATAGGTGGCCTTAATAGAATGACTATTCCACCTGAATGTCGCAAACTTATTTTTATTTTTCATCATTATGAAAATGATACAGAAAATGTTGATGGTCTTTGCTTTATAGAAACAGAGTATTAGCAAATTGGACCGATGTGTTTTTCCCGGTCACAGTTGGTCAACCCAAGTTCCCACACCCGGTTTTTCAATAGTTCCGGGGCTGTTGGGTGTCATTCCCACAGTCCTGCCTTTATTACCTATCTAGTAGATTATCCTGCTTCATATCTCCGTGGCACCAGATGGCACGATCTCCTTAGACTGGCTGTTGCCTTGTTAATGCACAGTCCCATAGAAACATGAAAGGCAGGGGGAGACCATATGGTCTATTCTGTCCTGCCCTTTTACGCCCAGGAAAGGCCAGATCATCATCAGAGCATCCCCTCCACCAGTAGCTGCTTGTATTTGATTCTCTTTTTGACTCATTATCTGATTTCTATGGAAATACTGCACCCAAGAACGCCTTCAACGTCAACACTTTAGCCATTCTCTTTCTGTTTCAAACATCTTATTTTCCAGAAAACTAAATTATAAAACAGTTTTACCTGGTTTATCTTTCTTAATGCGGCTGCATCCTCATTTTGATAAATTTTGTTATTTTTATAACAATTCTAATATACTTTACTAACGTTTTAGTTATGGTTTATATGCTGGGGCTACCATGCCATTGATTTGTAATTATCATTTGAAATCTGGGTTGTGTCTGTGCAAAATCTATTTTTGTCTATCAAGGATACCTGGCTCTGTGTCTTGCCATTTGGGGTTTTGACTCTTATTTCATCTTTAAATTATTGCCTTAAATGTCTCCCATTCAAATGTAGAGGCCTTTGCCTCTCTCTAATGAATTCCAGTTCTGATAAGATAAAAACGATTGAACCGTTGGCTCTGGGGGAAGAGCCTCTGAATGTGAAGCATCCTAGCTTAGGACCAAGAGTCATCAATCCCAGAAGAATCGCCATAGGATGTTATTTCAGGAGGTCACCATACTACCAGAGAGTCAGAGGATCAATAATTCTGACACTGAGCCTTTTCGTCTTAAAGTACCTCATGTACGTTAGTGACGAGTTCCTAAAACACCTCATCCCACCCGGAAACACCTTTTAATATTTGCTTTCTTTCTCTCTCTTTTTTTTTTTCCTCAAGAAATTTGGATGAAAGGCTCAATTCTTCTTAAATATATACATATGTATCTTTAGATCAAATTCACCTTTTAGGACAGTATGTTATGATTGCTGTCGGGTGTCACTTTAAATTCCCTTTCTTGTTGTTGATTTATAAGCAACTCTTAAAGTTATGAAAAGTGTTTGTTCCCCATAATTTAGATTAACTGTTTCTTCTCTCTCTCTTACCTTGGGCCTTAAAGTTCAGACTGCTATTGAATTTTCACCAGATACAACTAATGAAAAGCCACTCCATAAAAAACAAGGATATAGATCACGTATTAACCTCAGTTCTTAACACCTATCCTTACATCCTTCACTCTCAAGCAGCTTAGAAATCCTGTTTATAATTTCTTATAAACAGGATATTTTGCTTCACCCACAAGCTCAGCTGGTGCCCTGTTTCTCTTTTTACAAAAGTAACCTGGCTCCATTCCTGGTATTTTACAGGCTGCATGACCACGAGGCAAGTTTTAGACCCGAATTTAGACAATTTTAAGCTAGGTACCTTCCTGCAACATTGCGTTGTCACCTATATGGTATAATTGGGGTTATTTGAAGCATCATTTGTAATCAAGATGCTACAGATAGACTCAAAGACTATAAGGGTTATAACAATACGCTCAAAAAATATAGAACTTACAAAGGATTTACACGGAAAGAAGACGATCCAAACTGCTCTAAGCATATTACCACTTTATCTGGGGGCAGTAGTAATAATGGATTTTGCCTCTTGGGGTTGTTACGTGTTTTAACTGTTGGTGCAAGGAAAACATCTATCTCAGTGCCTGGAGAGTAGGGTAACAAGGGTTCAAGAAATATTCTTTTGATTGCATGAGTTCTAAGAGTGATTTCGAGGTGGTTGTTATTATTCCTATTTCACAGGTAGACACACGGAGGCACAGACAGGTGAAAAGACTCTGTTGGGCTCCAATTGTGAGCTTGGGAACAGGCAGGACAAAAGCCCATGTATTCGAAATTTTATCTGATTTATACACAGTCCAACCCTACAGTATAATACAATACTTATTACAGACAGAAATGAGTCTCCTGGTTACCATTTCCCCAAACAAATAGAAATAGAAGTCATTCAACCCTGAAACCCATATAAGAGCAGGTAGCTAAAAGCTTTCCACTCCAGGTACCATCAAGTGGGATGGAATCTTGGATCCAGTCTAAGAGAGGATTCAGATGGTACGGGCTGCGGCAGTGCTAACTGACTGAAGGGTATTAGGATCCCTGAAGAAGATGGGTGAGGATTAAGGCTCAATGTTTCCGATTATTGAAATAAACCACTGATGTTCTTAACGCTTATCTAGATTAAGCCCCACTCCTGAATCCCTGCACTCATCCCCATCTCTAATGGCGTGTCAGTAATGGTGACCAGTAAATTAACCCTGGAAAACACTTATTGATCTCTACCTCACATTGCTGACTTCAAAAAAATGTCATTGTTTCATCACACACACTGTTCTGCCTCATTAGCTGCTGTCACTGTGCTCCTGGGCACCCAGGGACTCATTATTCGTGACATAGTAACTCGGCGAGAACTCGCTGGGTTGTTACGAGACCCGGACAACAAGTGGTCCTCCCATCCTGCCATGGTCTCCCTCTGTTTGGGGTTTGAAGGGACAACCAATCCTGATCACCAGACCAATGGACAAAGCGCCTACACATCTACGAATCATCCAAAGCATTTCTTTTCTTCTTTATAGCCTAGATAAGCATGTGAGCTTCTGTTTCCTCAAAGGCTACTTTTAAGGCCGAATAAAGCTCCTTTTCATACTATAATTGGCATCTCCTAGGCTCCTGGTGATGACTCGAGGAACGTTTTAGAGTAGAAGCTGCTGAGCCCCATTAGATGAATCTTAATTAGGTCAGAACTAGCTGGAGATCTGAAATGCAAATTAGAGGACCACACGAAAACGAAATCAGACCAGGTCATTAAAGAGCAGGCTGGGAAATGGCATAAGTGTGTAAAAATATGAAGGTGAAGGCAGAAAAGGAAATTCAACTTCCCAAGATGTAGGAGGCAACGGGGAATCATTTGAAAGATTCTAATATCTAAAATTTTATCCTTTATTTTTACATGGACAGGCAAATCATAAAAGAGAAATTTCACTTCCCTTTTTCTTAAAAGAGCATGGAGAACTAAAAGAATTATCTTTTTGTGATAGATTAAAAATCAACAGAAGCAGATACAAATGTGAGGGGTGAGGCATTTAAATTTTAGAACTTGATGAAAACCATTTCAGGGGAAGATCTTAACTTGAGGAGCAGGTTTCTTAACTTAAGAAACAAAACTGAACACGCCCTAAACAAATAGGTGTCCAAGCAGACGGTGGTCCCCTTGGACATCCACTTCTGAAGTCACATGTCATCGCTCACATGTTTCTGGGGCTTCTCTTTCAGATAAAGCCCGTGTCACATCCTTCTGGGGATGAGCGGTAGTAAATCCTTTCTCTTTGACGCTGTTCTACAAACAGCCAAACGTCTTTCTCAACCAATATTTGTGAATCTTATGTGTGATTCAGTCTGGTAATACTGTGGGGATTTCTGAGGGAGAAAGGGATGGTTGTTTGGCATTTCCGGTTTTAGAGATACAATATGACTAAATCTTCTTTCATGGCTCCTAAAATTGTCTTAAGGAAAACTGGTGATTCATGGAAGCTTATCATTGATTTTAATTCCAATGAATCAAGGTTTTTCTGCAACAGAGAAATATTGGAAGGAACATCTTTCCTCTCTGGTCTGTTTTAGCATACTTTTCCGGAAGGACAATGTCTGATTTCATTTTGTACAACTTGATTTCTACAGAGAAATCAGAGAGCGTTTTGAGAACATTAAACACATCAAAGGCTTTGAAGACATGACCCAAGAGAAAAGGTTGGAGGAAAGGGGTCTAGTTTAAATGAGAACCATGTTGAGAGTGTAGCAGTTGGTAACTCCACCGGATGCAGACCTCGGTAGGGAAGTGGGGAGGTGTAGAGGTTAGAGTTACTTGCAGTTAATCCATTTTCGCCAGGCACAGGAAAATAGCGTTAAGTGAACAGAAGAGAGAGTCTGAGAAAATTGCTGCCTTCTGAGGAGGGTGGTTTCTGTCTTAGGAAACACCTCATTGCTTGCTGAGTCCCTGGGTGGGTTTGGGCTTAGTGAAGTAAACCTAGAGTCTTTGGAGGTGGAAACTGGAAGGAGGTTCCCCGCCTGAGAACTCAGGTTGTTTTGGCAAGAAATGGGGACGGGAGGAGAGAGGTGGATGGAAGCAGGAGATAGGAAGTGGGGTTCTACCTGGATGAAATGGCTGAGACACTTGGAGGATGGGAGTGTCTAACATGAGATATTTAGATTTTTAAAAAATTTTTGATATTAAGCTGCGTTCGTCATCTATTGTGTAACCAATGACCCTAAATGTAGCAGCTTGAAACAACCACTGCACATCATCTCACAGTTTCTGCAGGTCGGGGGTCCAGCAGTGGCTAAGCTGAGGGGCGGTGGCATGGGTTCTCCCTGAGCTTGCGGTCAACCCATCAGAAGGGGCAGCTGTCGTCTGAGAGTCTGACCCAGGCTGGAGGAGCTGCTGCAAGATGGCACGCTCACTTGGCTGTTGGCTGGAGGCCTTGGTTCTCCACCATGTGTACCTCTCCCTACAAAGCTTGAGTGCTCCCTGGGCATGGCAGCTGGCATCTCACAGAGCGAGCAGCCTGAGAGACAGAGGGAGGCAGGAGCCACCTATCTTTTATGACCTAGACTATCGGGTGATGTATCGTTATTTCTGCTGAATGCTACTGGCCACAGACTAAGCCTAACTCCTTGTTGGAAGAGACTAGACAAGGCTTGAAGCCCAGAGCCCAGGGATCACTGAGACCATCCTGAACTGGGGACTGCATCAACTTTCCATCTCCCCACTCTGCTTTCTACAAGTGACTTGTTCGTGAGTTTGGAGAGGAAATTGTTTTTTTAAAGGACTGCATCCTACACCTTGGTTAAAATATGAGCAACCAGGAGAAGAGAAAAAAATAATAATTCACAAAGTGAACTAATTACGCATAAATAGGATCCTGAAGCCAGGATGCATCATGAAAACTGAACCTCCCAGGAATGCTGGGAAGAGTCTTCCATTATTCTTGAAAAGTTAGTGTATTACTTTTCTACAAATTACTGCAAATACAGCAGCACGAAACAATACCCGGTTATTACCTCACAATGCTGCAGGTCAGAGGTTGGACACAGTCTCTCCAGGCTAAAATCAAGGGGTTGTTGGCAGAGCTGCATTCCTCGCTGGAGGCTCTGGGCAGATTCTGCTTCCACTGATGCAGGCTGTTGGCCAAATTCAGTCCCTTAGGATTGCAGGGCTGAGATATTCATTCCCCTGCTGGCTATCACCAATCTCTGTTCCTAGAGCCTTTTGCACGCTCTCCCTGGCTCCTTGAGTTCTGTTTCCAGTCTGTGCACGTGGCCCCTACTTAGAAGCAGCAGCGGTGCCTGCAGTCCTTCTCACGCTTTGAACCTTGCTGGCTTCTTCCTCCAGCCAGAGAAGGTGCTCTGCTTTTAAGGGTGCCTGTGGTGAGATTGGACCCATCTGGATAATCCAGGATAATCTCTCTGTTTTAAGGTCCTCAGTATCAATCACATCTGCAAAGTCTCTTGGGCCATGAAAGAAACATACTCACGAGTAGCACTGGGGACTAGGGGGTGGGCCACTTTGGGAGGCCATTTCCCCAATCACAGTACTCAAAGCTTTTTAACAATTGAAGACATCTTACTGCATCTGGAAGGGTAGCTGATCAGATGATGGTAGAGGAGGGAGGGGATGGGAGGAATTGCTGCAAAGGTGAAAGGGAAGACGAAGCAGAGCAGTGTGCTCATAGAAATCAAGTCCAGGAAACATTCCCCGAGCAGCTGGCAAACACGGCCAGCTGCAGGCATAACGCACACACCTGGAGCACAGGTAACACTGCTCAAAGCTCCTCCCTTCCCAGGACGTCCCCTGGGGAATGTGAGCAGGGAGGGAGAATTTTTGATTTTGTTATTTAAATCTCTCGACTCAAATTGTGGATGTGCCCTGCCTCTTTGAATCCCATTAAGATACATACACACACACACACACACACATTCACACCTGGTGTGAAGTTTATATGCCACATTTTAGTGCACAGCAAGTTTATGGCTAAGATGTAAACCCTAGAAACAGGGGGTTATACTGAATTCATGAGAACTTTAGCTACCCTGTATTATTATGACAGATAGGGTTGATATGAGAATCTATCTTTGCTTTCAATCGTATGGGGTGTACCTTACATTTATTTTCATTTAAGTTTGCAATATTCTTTTGTATTGGCTACTTTTGCATGTGGTTGAGGGAGTTTTCCTCATGTTAGACTGCAGTTTTCATATCTGCTGGATTATTCTTTTGAGGGAGGTATGGTCTGAAGGCCAAAGTATGGTCTAGAAAGTACAGGTCAACCCACCCTCTCCTTTTCCTGTGGTGTCAAGGTCTCTCATTTTCTCATCTCTTCCTAAGTTCTGAACAGCCTTCTCTTAATTATTTATTCCCATATGAATAGGCAGGAATGCTTTAAGTGGCATACTCCTTCCTTTAAAAAATGTTTTCTGATTTTTTCCTAGTTTTCCAAATTGGGAAGTCTGTAAATCTTGGCTGTCAGATTGCCTACCCAAAAGCAGATCCACAGTTAATGTAACTGCGATAGGCTTCGAATTCTCAAATATTCTGAACAAGAATATGTATGTTTACAAGTCTATGCGTATATGCTTACCTGGTTCCACTATTTTTACTTAAAATTAATAGAACAAATTAATTTTAAACAATTTCAATTTCAGTGATGCTTTCTTGGTCTGTTTGTTTGTTTGTCTGTTTAATGGCTTTGGCTAATAGCCAGTTAATCTCATCAAACAACCAAAATGATCGTGGACACACCTATTAGACTCAGGTGGTGAATTTCAGCCATATTCTCTGTTATTTAAATATTGCCTAAATACTCTCTTTATTTTACTTCCCAAGAGGAAAATTTTTTCCTGGATAAGTCCATAAATTTTAGTATAGTATTATAATAAGAACTTTTAAATGTCCATTAAGTATAACATTTCTGTATTTAAAGGGACTGACAGTCTCCATATTCTTCCTTAGTTGGTGCTGATATAAGTAAATATGCATATTTAAGAACATATGAAATATTCTTTGCAGGTGTGTACTAACACCTACTACTTGTGATGCTCTCGGAAACCTTTCTCATCCATTCTTGAATACACATCTCAGAAGAACGTATGCACTGATGCATTTGGCGTACGGGTTCTGGAGAGAAGCTTCTCAAACTCCAGGGGAAAGCAACCAAACTCATCACTGTGGGCAAGAAGGAAGAAGGAAGTAAACACCCTCCTGTGTGTGGCGGTAGCACAAATAAACAGTGGGCGTGACCATGAAAAAGCCTGGTCCCTGGTTACAACTCTGAAATGGCCAGTTATCAATCTCCTAGGTAATACACCAACTAAGCACTAATAGGACACTAAAAACACCTGGAATGATCATCAAAAAGCTACATTTCTAGCAACAAGATATCAGTGGCCAGATTCCTGGCAACAAGATATCAATGGCCAGTCATGCCAGGCCACAGACATCGCAAGCCTAGTGATGATATTTAAAGTAACCAAGTGACTGGAGATACTCAGAAAAACTGGTTACCAGGTTGAAGGAGAAGCCACAGTCATTTTGGAGAGATTACAGAGGAACTATTCAGAGAACCACAGAGCACAGGCTCTATCAGGAGCAAACCCTGTGATTCCCCATCTCATGACTGCTTCGATCCAAGAGAAAGAAAGCTCAAAGAAAAAACTTGAATTTACTAAGAAAATGTATAAATCCACTGCTCTTGGAGATCAAAAAACTCATCTAATCCACCAGTAGATCTATCTTCATTACCAACATGGGTACTTGATTAATTTATTCTTAGAGAGTTCCAAGAATAAACTAACTTAGTAACCTCAGAGTTTATCAAATCTTTCCATTAATATAAAAGCTCTTGCCTAAAACAAGAAGCCTAGAATGCCAGTTAGGATAGAAGTATTGTCGCAAGCACCCTGTAGCAGGCAGGGGGGCTCCACAAAGATGCCCACATCCCAACCCCCAGAACCTGTGACTATCTTATGTTGCTTGGCCTAAGGGCTGATTTAGGATGTAGACCTTAAAACAGGAAGGTTATCCTGGATTATCCAAGAGAGCTCGAAAGTGGGGCTTCTCATTAACATTTTAGCAGACGTTTAATTGATTTCTTTCTCCCAAACATTCTAGAATAATCAGCGTCAAAGAAGTAATGGGGTTCTTTAGGCCTGGCAAAGAGCTTAGGGGAAAAGTTAAATTGAAACAGGAGGCAATGGAGGAGGGGCAGAGGTGTGCAGGGTGTCGCAGACCTTCAGCAAGCTCTAAAGAAACGTGAAGCCATTGGATCTCTGCGTGGGAGAAGCAGAAACCAGGCAGCAGAAGGAAGGCACGGAAGAGAAAGAGGTGACAAAGCCAACCTGCACGAATCGTGACATTTTTCTCAGGGCGAACCCCTACTCTGGGTCAGGAGCTGACCCTTTTCTAGCCTGGTCCCTGTGGACCCCTTCTCCAAATAATGTTTCTAAAGGAAGAAGAAAGATTGCGTAGGTTTATCAAGGAAACAATGAGATTCAGTGATCCCAACATCAAGACATATTTGTGACTCATAATGTATTTTTATTAGTGTTTTTTGGGTTTTTTTTTTTTTGCGGTACGCCGGCCTCTCACTGTTGTGGCCTCTCCCGCTGTGGAGCACAGGCTCCGGACGCGCAGACTCAGCGACCATGGCTCACGGGCCCAGCCGCTCTGTGGCATGTGGGATCTTCCCGGAACAGGGCACAAACCCGTGTCCCCTGCATTGGCAGGCGGACTCAACCACTGCACCACCAGGGAAGCCCTTTATTAGTGTTTTAGGTAAATTGAATTACTTAGGATAAGCACACCAAAGTTTCCAAGTAGTGATGGGCTTAGATGACATTGCAAGTTTTCTGCAACACTGGGAATATGATATGAAAAGACCTGTGATTTTTTTTTTAACATCTTTATTGGAGTGTAATTGCTTTACAATGGTGTGTTAGTTTCTGCTTTATAACAAAATGAATCAG
The DNA here is from genome assembly GCF_000442215.2 of Lipotes vexillifer. Classification (NCBI taxonomy): domain Eukaryota; kingdom Metazoa; phylum Chordata; class Mammalia; order Artiodactyla; family Lipotidae; genus Lipotes; species Lipotes vexillifer. Next base: position 1,546,725 of record NW_006775077.1, on the reverse strand, counting down.
CTATACACATACATACATCCCCATATCTCCTCCCTCTTGCGTCTCCCTCCCTCCCAGCCTCCCTATCCCACCCCTCTAGGTGGTCACAAAGCACCGAGCTGATCTCCCTGTGCTATGCGGCTGCTTCCCACTAGCTAGCTATTTTACACTTGGTAGTGTATATATGTGATTTTTATTGCTGACAAAGCCTCAGTACTGCCATGCTCCTGCAATTTGTGGTCTACAAGTAGCATTGAAAGAAATACTCCTTTTTAGTCAGAGGCTAGGGCAAAGCTAAGATGTAATTATTTCCTGTCCAAGGTCATGCACACCTCTGAATGCTCCCCACAGACCCACCCCTCAAGGCAGAGCCCAGGTAGATTCATGGACCCCAGGGTAAGAACCCTTAGAGTGTCTGCACACCACTTCGTTTGCTTTAAAAACTTACAATGTCATGCAAATTTTACAAATAAAGCCAATACTGGGACTTCCCTGGTGACACAGTGGTTAAGAATCCTCCTGCTAATGCAGGAGACAACGGTTCGATTCCTGGTCTGGGAAGATCCCACATGCTGCGGAGCAACTAAACCCGTGAGCCACAACTACTGAAGCCCATGAGCCTACAGCCTGTGCTCCACAACAAAGGAAGCCACTGCAATGAGAAGCCCGCGCACCACAACGAAGAATAGCCCCTGCTCTCCACAACTAGAGAAAGCCTGCGTGCAGCAACGAAGACCCAATGCAGCAAAAAAAAAAAGAAAGAAAGAAAGAAAGAAAGCCATACTGAAAATTTATAAAAATGAAAACATAATTTAAAAATAAACAATTCAGAAAAATGAAACAGTTTGAATTTTGCTCAGTGACACAAGTAGATGATTTTGAAATGTATCTTTTACAAAATCGTCAGTTTCATTTTCATCTGGATTGTGTTCTGTTCAGACGTGGTCGTGTGGAGCCAGGATCAGGCACATCTAATTACAGAATTTTTTCTCTCTCTATTAAGGGGACTGAGGAAGTCATTTTACAGAGTTTAAGTTGAAACCCATCCATTTAGGTCACAGTGAGTACAAGGGAAACTCCCTTACAAATTCCTATTGTTTGAACACCTTTCTGGACTAGATCACATCATAAAACCTAGGGTGAGATCTCCTACTTCCTGGCTTCCAAGTTAAGGTTTGATCCACTGCCCCAGACCCTTCCACAAATTATTGCATTAAACTGAATATCCATAATCAGGTGAGTACATTTTTCTGTCCAATCATCCAAAACAGATAAGTACTTAAACCTTTTAAGCATGGACAACACATTTTTGGTCCCCCCATTTTTTTTCACCCCTGTGGGTAATTATAAAACCACCAGGCAGTAATCAAGACTTTCTGGATCATGAGAGACGAGTTCTAGTTAAAAATCCAGAGCAGTTTGGAGAAATTTCAAAGCCACACAGAGAGGAAGGCCCTGCTAGGCATTCACTGAGTCACTACTGACATACTTTCAGTATGAGAGAAGGTTCTTTCTCAGGTTTTATTGAGATCTGGTGATCTGTACAGAAGCAAATGGAAAGAGAAACCATTACCAGTAAAACTGTTGAACACAATTTACAATTATGAACCCAAAGCAATTTCAAATGGAGACAGGGCATTGTCTGTGACCAGCAGAAGAACACGACGTACAGAGGATCGAGACATGGTAACACAGGTACTGCGAGAAGCTGACGATGCAGACGGACCACGGAAGGTGTCTCAAGGCGCCCTAGTTGCAGGTGTCGAGCGGTTCTACCAGCTGCATTACCATGGGGTCTGCAAGTTGCCTTTAGGGTCTTTTATGTAAATGTATGCTTAGGTCAAAGGTACAGCCAACTGCATCCTGTCCTTTCACAGTTCCTTTGTTACCTGTAAGATTCCAGTGAGAATCATTTCTTTGGTTGCATTGTGGTCATTTGTTGCTTTTCTGTGCCCAGAAGCCCTTTCCTCTATTGTTATGCACTGAATGCTTGTGTCTCCCCCCAAATTCACAGGTTGAAAACCTAATGCCTGATGTGACTGTATCTGGAGAGAGGGCCTGTGAGAGGTGTAAGGGTTAAAAGAGGTCACAGGTTAAGGTCTTCATCCGATAGGGCTGGTACCCTGATGAGAAGAGGAAGGGACTCCAGGGCTCTCTCCCTCCACCACGTGAGGACACGGCGAGAAGGGGGCCACCCACAACCCAGGAAGGGAGCTCGCACTAGGAACTAAGTCAGCTGGCTCCTTGGTCTTGGACGTCCAGCCTCCAGAATTATGAGAAGTAAACAGTGTTGTTTAAGCCTCCCAGGCCATGTTGTTCTGTGGCAGTAGCCGAGCAGACTCTACCCATCTTCACATGAGAGCATCTCTTCTCTTGGAGATGTTCCCTTCACCTTCTCTTGAGGTTCTTGGCGAGGCTGCCAGTCAAAGCCCCCAAAGTCCCAGCCGTGGTGGGAGAGCAGAGGGGACACAGATCTAGTTATAGGGTCCACCCGCATGGATGGATGCAGTGTCCAGGCCAGGCGAATCAGGGTCTCCTCCACGAGACAGAAGGATGATGTTTTTTCGGGCCTTGCTGCACTGCTAGTCTGTCTGGAGCTGCATGAATCTTGTCCCCGGCTTCCTTCTCCTGCACCGAACAAGCCCAGACAACTCACCACTGGCAGAAGAACCGACCACAAAACTCAAAAAAGGGGAGGTTGATGGGTGGAGAGACGAGGGTGGGGTGGAGGCGGGAGATTGGGGCGGAGGGGGGGGGAGAGAGAGAGAAGGAGGGAGAGAGGTGCCAGAGCAGACGCCTGGAGCTGCTGCAGGACCCTGAGAACCAGGGCGGCCTCAAGAATGTTTCCCTGACAGCCAACTGCCAACTGTTCTACTGGTCTGAGTATCCCGTAGTCCTGAAAGAACAAAGGTACCCAAGGAAATGGAGCCTGGCCACCTCTTCATGGGGCAAAACCCAAGCATTTGACACACTGGGTACTTCAACGCTGTCAAAAAGGAGTGGATGAAATCAGCAAGGGGATGAGACCGCACTGCGATTGCCAATATACGGATGGTCACCACAAGTGGGCAGGGGCAGCTGACAGGTAAGATGAAGTGTCCTGGAACAGCGCAGGAGCCCAGTGGGTCCCCACAGTGAGAGATAAGACTTCTCTTGCGCTAAATGGCTAGGTTTGCTGGGTGGGGGTTGGGGGGGGAAGATGCTTTAAATAATAGAAAAACAAATGTAAGAAATTTTAACATGATCTGCTCAACATTCCACAAAGCGATTAGACAAAAGCAAGGTTAAAATTGAAAATAATGCAAATACATTAGTAGAATTGACATAATAGTGGCCAAGTGGCACAGCAGCCAGGAAAACAGATTTGAGAATGAGACTGGCCGCCCTGGAACTTTTCTGTGACTGTGGGACTTACCTCATTTTCTTACCTGTAATATGCAAATAAGTTATCTATCCTATAGGGTTGTCAAGAAGATCAGATGAAATAATGAATGGCAAACGTCTAAAGCGAGAAATACTACTGTCAAAGCCAGAAGAGTGGCTTGATGAAGCCAAGAAATTAAAATTGAGAGATATCTGGCAAATGTTGACAGTAAAAAGAGGAGAAAGAGATTGAGATAAGAAGATGGCTGTAAACAAAGCAGAGAAACACAAATAGTAATGATTATGAACAAAAAAAGTAATATAATTACAGAAGTAGAGAACAATTAATCTAAGAAAATGTTATATAAATCTCTGAAAAAATTAATTAGAAAATCTTGAAGAAATGACTATTTTTGATGACAAACTTTGACCCAAGAAGGAATGGAAATCCTGAATAAACAAAACGGAAGGCACTGAAAATATTATCCAGAAACTGGTGCCACCAAAGGCACCAAAACTGATATTTTTACTTTTTTTTTCCTTTTTATCTTTCAAATAACTGATAATTCTTGTGATACTTTAAAACTCCAGAGCATGGAAATAGTGGATATTGCTTTCTATTTATTAGTTCTGCAATGAGATTATTTCTCTCTCTCACCTTACTTCCTGAGCTTTGCAGTATTTCTTTTTCATCTGATTTTGTTTTATCTTCAAGGTGTGATCTGTTGCTTTATTGAGTTAATGTCCTCAAGAAAGTATCTATAGAACTATGAGAATTTTCCATACTTTGTGGAATTTTTTTTCTCCTTGAGTTATGCCTTTTTTTTTCAATACTACGTTCTTATTTAAAAATGTGTAATGAGTATGCGTCTCTTACCCAGTCTAGAAGAAAATCTAAAAACAGTCTGGAAAATAAGGGTTATGAGAGGTAATTTTTTCTATATGACATAAAAACCTATTGAAAATATACAATAATTAAAAGTATGTTGTTCTGGAATAAGAATAAATGGTTAATTAGTGGGAAATTTCTTAAAAAGGTAGGTTAGGGGCACACATCCATCTACATATCTATTTAGCAGCTATCATCTGTCTATCTCTGTATCTACCATTTGTTAGTTTTCACCCAGCATCTAATCACCCTACTCCTACCTCATTTCCTTCCGGAGGCCCATTCCTTCCTGAACTCTCATTCCTGTGCTGTTTTTCTGGATCACTTTGGAAAGTTACTTTGGCTTTTCCTGCCAGATCTGAAGCTTCAAGGTAGTTGGTTATGGAGCTGCCTCAGGGAGCAGAGAGTTCCCAGAAGCCCCCTTGAACTTTTCAGGATGAGAGCAAACCTGCAAGACAGAGAATGAAAGGGTCTTGTTATTCTCTCAACTCGGAATTCAGGCGAGCCTGGAGGTCACTTCATCCTTAGCCTTCCAATTGAACTGACCCAAATCTCCCTTTTTCGCTTGAGCCAGTTTGAGTTACATTGGTCCTAGCTGCTATAGGCTTATTTTCTGAACTTTCTTCTATTTTTAAATAGCTTTATTGGGGCATAATTCACAGACCACACAATTCATTTAAAGTGTGGAATTGAGTGGCTTTTAGTATATTCACATATGTTTGCATCCATCACCAAAATTTTAGAACTTATTCAAGACTCTGCACTCCTGAGCCATGATCTCTCCAACCCCAGCAATGCAAGCCCTAGAAAACCACCAATCTACTTTCTGCCTCTATAGATTTGCCTGTTTTGGACTTTCTATATGAAACGGAATCATACAACGTGTGGTCCTTTGTCACTGATTTCTTTCACATAGCGTAATGTTTTCAAAGTTCATCCCTGCTGTAGCATCTGTCAGTATGCCATTCCTTCTAGTTGCCAAATAACATCCCCTTGTATGGCTATACTACGTTTTATTTATCCATTCATCAGTTGATGGGCGTTTGAATAATAGGAACATAAGCCATGGATGAAACAGCGTTTTACTCCTTCTATTTTCTTTTTGTGTTGAGCAATCCCTCTGATCCTCAAACTGACCAGGTCTACAGGGAACATCCGTTATTAAGATGCAAGGCTCTTGGCTGCAAGCAAGGTTCTTGGTCTCTCTGTGACTGACAAGAACAGATGAGCTGAGATGACAGTTGCTCTTATCAGCATCTATGGAAGTTGATAGCACCTGAAGCAAACCTCCACCGTTTGAAATTTTAGAGCTCAGAGTTAGCAGTTCTGGAACGTTAATGATCTGTTGTGAGGGCCATGCGGTCACTGGCTGTTTCAGAAAAACCGAATCCTCTTAACTTGGTAGTAACCCAAACAAAAACGGACTGCTAACCAGGCAGTCCTAAATATTTTATTTCATTTATCAATTCTTATATTTTTTTCCAAGCACTCCCCTCATACCTGGAATCATTGAGCTGTACGGGAGAAGAATATTGGAAATCAAATTCTGTTGACACAACTGAATTTTCCATGTCTTGCTGACACCTCTGCTAGGATGGGTCTGCAGTTAACATGATCACCTTCTTTCTGTTCTGGGATGCATGTTATGACCCATGGAGAGAAAACAACCATCATGAGCCCTCTCTCAGTTTTAAACCTAAAGTTCCCGGCAGAACCTAGGGATTTTAACTATTTATCAGTACATACTTGACTTCCCTCTTTATTTTGTTTTTTGGTTTGTTTGTTTTCGTTTTCTGTGGGTTGTTTTTTTTTTTTTTTTTTTTTTCCCCTTTTTTTTTTTTTTTTTTTTTTTTTTTTTTTTTTTTTTGGTGGTTTTTTTTTTTTTTTTTTTTTTTTTTGTCTCTTCTCAAGCCTGTAGGATTTGTCTGCCTTTGGAGCAAGGATCTGTCATTTGTCTGGAACAGATCATCTTCTGGGTACGGCATGTACATTTTATGGCACTTTATACAGACCAGCCTGAGTGAAATAAATACACAAGACGCAAAGCTCAAAGTGACATATTCCAGATCTGACATTCTTACCATGGCTTTGAGCTTCAGGCACTGACAAATCTTCCACACGTACCAACTCTCCCAGAGGAGGGAATGTAATGATGTTTATGTTATACAATATGTAAAATATTTATAGCCCGGCTTCAACACAAACTATCACCTAAATCAGGAGCTAGTATTTACAATCAGGGCAAGGGAAGCCCACAGTGCCACCCTTTGTAGGCAAAAGGGGAACCCAACGGAGTAAATGATGGGTTTATGTACAGAATAATATTCCACCAGTGTCAGTGCTTTAAAGAATAACAGTTATGGGAAAGGTTTTTAATGTGCGTGCTTCTTTTAGAATTGTTAAATTAAAAGAAGGGCAAAATTTATGCCTTTCTGACTATTGCCCTTATCTTTAGAATGAGAATTCTTTTCTTTTGACAAACCATTCTTTCATGAATAACCTCTTCAAGAGCATTTACTTATCGTTATTAATAAATTGTTACCATAATAAATTATATTTTAAACATTTTATTAAATGCAGTTCTCATGTACTTAAAATAAATTGCAAAGCCGGCTTTTTTCACGGTATTTAATATATATGGTGTGACACAATGTGCTTTTAATATATTTAATGTTATATACTTTAAAATGTAAGTGTGTTGTACTTTTATGGAACTTACTTTATATTCCTTTCTGTATGGAAAATGTATTACTTTTTAATACGGGTTCATTGTGGAGTGTCATTAAGAAATAGAGCAGGGTTCTTAAAAGTGGTAACTTTCAGAATTTAAGTACATTAAGCATGGGGGAGGGGAAGAAACTGCATTATGGGAACATCAAGCATCTAATTGAAACTGACAAAAGCAAGGGGAAAAATCTCACATTGACATTGTAATGGCACTCGCATTTGCATTGACATCATAACAGTTCTAATGCAAGCACAGGAGACACTGCCACTGACAAAAAAAGACTTCCCCCTGACGTTCCTCTGCTTTCGCACTTTCTTTGGACTGGCTCTCACTGTCATTCACAATAAAGATAAAAATATTATGGAAAACATCTTCTTCAGTCCGTGCTTATTAGATACTTTCCTCAGTTGAAATGTGGTCGTTTTCGAGAGCTTCGCATTTTTCAGCCTCAGAAAATACTTACCTTTTGAGTCCCTGGGGAGAACGCATCACCAAATTCTGAATCACTTAAAATGGTTCTGTAAAAAAGAAATTTAAAAATGGATTTTGCAGGAAAAAAAAATGTTTGGCATAGATCCTTAAGGCGAGAGAGATTGAAGCTGCTGTAAATCTCTCAGGTCAATAGGTGCGACAGGGTGACAGCAGACACAGGTGCAAAGTGTGTCCCCCCCAGGGAGGAAAATAATCCCTGAACTTAAAGGGAGCCGCTGGACCCCGTGATCACAATTGCTAACCAAATTAAGTTAGGGAACCGCACCTCTAGGCTGGAATTCTGGAAGTCTACCTCTGTTCTTTAGCCAACCTCTGTTGGTTACCAGGCTTCAGGCTCAATATCAGCTCTGGAACCAGAACACTGGTCTTAGAATGTTGCCTCAAACAGTGTCTCCACCCACCCAGGCCTTCCTGCAGGGCCGTGTACACTCCTTGGTCCCTGCCTCTCTGCACCCTTGGCTGGACCTTACCTTCTACTGCCTGGCCTCCCTGGGGCCCCAGTGGGGCTGCAGGACCAGACTCTCCCCCAACAACACAACGGGGGTCTGACCTCCTAGAGTCTGTCCCTTTCTGGAAGGCGAATCTCATTCTAGACACCTCACCTCCTCCCACCGAACTTCTGGCAATGTAGGTCGCCAGGCTTTGTCTGGCCACGTCCTCACAAGTGACGTGAGGAGGACTGTTTGAGCCTCCATAAGATTTTAATGTGAAAATGTTAGGTCCTTGAAGGGAAGGTGAGATTTTTCTCTCATTCATTCATTCAACATCCATTCCCTGAATATTTATCAAGCACCAGCTCCATGTCCAGCCCTGCTGTAGGCACTATTCATCAGAGAATAAGAAGGACATGTCTTCTGAGGGCAAGAAGTTAGACTGTAAACAAATAAACAGCCAATCAGTGCATGGTCTCAAATCTTGATGATGCTACAGAGAAAATAAGATGAAGACTTGGAGTTTAACTGGGGAAGAGGGCACTTCCTTAACATTGTCAAGAAAGGTTTCTCTTGTGTCGAAGACCTAAAGAAGGAACAGGAGCCATGACACAGAGGAAAGACAATCCCAAGGTGGGAAGATGTGAGGAACCAGGAAGAATCCATCAGCTACAGCGTGGATGATGAGGCTGGGTTTGGGGAAAAGCTTGTTGGTCACGTCACAAAAGTTTGGAAGTTGCCGAAGGATTTAAGTAGCAAATGACCATGTTCTAATTTAAAAGGATGTCTGTCTGCTGTCTGAAGAGTGGATTGAATCAAAGACTGTATCCAGCCTCCTACCTGAGTAGCCGTGTGGTTGGTGGGGACCGCTTACTGAGAGACATTTCTGCCTGAGACGGGAATAGCTTGGAGCTGGAGATCAGCATACCAGAGTCATCAGCATACTGGTGAGGTTTAATGCCCTCGTGAAGAAGAGAGTTACCCAGGGAGAGAACACAGGGCGGGAGAGCCGCTGGCCGCAGGACTGAAACCTTCAGAACTCCAAAGTGTGGATATCAGGTTGAAGGGGAAGCGTCCTAAAACAGAGTAGCCGGAAAGAAGAGAATCAGGAAATCTTGAGATGCCTTCCAGAGTGGTCAGCAGTTCAGAATGCTGAAGAAAGAGCCAGTGAAATGAGATCAGAGGTGAGGCGATTTGGTCTGAGAACCGGGACTCACTGGTCACCTTGGTGAGAATGGTCCTGGCCTGCTGGAGGCTGGCAATGGGGGCTGGGAGGGACATCCCTGCTGGAGTAGCTTGTGGAGTCAAGGTGGGGAAGGGGTCCTCTGGGACAGAAAATGTTTCAGAAGTTTGCTGAGGAGGAAGGTGGAAAAACAGGACTATTACTGGGGTAGGGGAACGGGGAGTCTAGAAAATATTGTTTGATTTTAGTGATGTGCATTTATGTTACATTTGAATAGCATCTAACATTGGAGTGCTCTCACAGGTGTCACCCAGTTTGATTCCATAAACACCTTCCGAGGCCCATAGGATGCTCATTATTTACATTTTACTGATGAAAAAACTGAAGCTTGGAGAGACGAAGACCCTTGTCCAAGGCCCAGTACGGGATTATCTCACTGTATTATGCTTTGTTTTATTGTGCTTCACAGATACTGTACTTTTTCACAAATTGAAGATTTGTGGCAAGATTTGTGGCATGCACATTGTTTTTTCAGACATAATGTTGTTGAGCACTTAATAGACTACAGTATAGTGTAAACATAACTTTTATGTGCACTGGGAAACCCCCCAAAATTGTGTGACTTGCTTTATTGCGATATTCGCTTTATTATAGTGATCTGGAACCAAACCCGCAGTATCTCAAGTTATGACTGTGCCAGCTTCATGAGCATGTGTAGTGCATTGTATGGTGCCTGCCCAAAAGATAAGTCCATGTCCTAACCTACAGAACCTGTGAATGTGACCTTGTTTGGAGCAGTGGTTTTTACAGGTGTAATAAAGACAAAACTGCCAGGTGTTCAGCTTTTTTTTTTTTTTTTTTAAAATGCGGGCCTCTCACTGCTGTGGCCTCTCCCATTTGCGGAGCACAGGCTCCGGACGCACAGGCTCAGTGGCCATGGCTCACGGGCCCAGCCGCTCCGCGGCACGCGGGATCCTCCCGAAACGGGGCACGAACCCGCGTCTCCTGCATCGGCAGGCGGACTCTCAAGCACTGTGCCACCAGGGAAGCCCGCCAGGTGTTCAGCTTTACTGGGTAAACTGCAAGCTAAGCCTGTCATCATCACCATCACCATAATCATCACCATCATCACCACCATCAGTACCATCATCATCCTCACCATCATCACCATCACCATCCTCACCATCATCACCATCACCATCATCACCACCATCACCATCATCACCATCATCACCATCATCATCATCATCACCATCATCACCATGCCAACATCATTATTTAGTATTTACTCAGCACACAACACCTCTTAAATACTGAAATAGAAAATAAAGCAAAATCTCTTTCAAACTTTCACTTATACATTTTCATCCTAGGAAGATAGAACTATAAATAGTAGACATTTCTCTATTAATACCTTGGATGTCCAACTAGACTGTAAGCCTGTTGATGATGTGCCACATCAGATTCTTTTGAATTTCCCACAGCATCCAAACAAAATTGTTTGGAGCACAAATGTGTTCATAAGTAAGCAGCGGACTGGATCTAAGATGAGATAATTTTGCCAAGTAGAAAAACTAATGGGGCTTCCCTGGTGGCGCAGTGATTGAGAGTCCGCCTGCCGATGCAGGGGTCACAGGTTAGTGCCCCGGTCCGGGAGGATCCCACATGCCGCGGAGCGGCTGGGCCCGTGAGCCATGGCTGCTGAGCCTGCGCGTCTGGAGCCTGTGCTCCGCAACGGGAAAGGCCACGGC
>NW_006775077.1:1495970-1535899 GCF_000442215.2 Lipotes vexillifer | reverse complement strand
GAGGGAAAAAAAAAAAAAAAAAAAAAAAAACTAATGGCTCTTGTGTGTGAATGACTGTGAATCATTGATTATGATGTAAAATGGAGAGAGGATTATCTGCTTCCAATGTTGGGAAAGAGAAATTGTTTTACAAAAGGTTGATGAATGAGAGGGCACAAAGCTATTTTTAAGTCTAAATAGTTACTCAACAAAGACCTTAAGAAGTAGGGGTGGGTGGGAAGGGGAGGATGTGAAAAATCACCTTAAATATCCCTGAGTTTGTCATGGAGTTTTCACAAATTATTTGAAAAAAATTAAATATATTAATTGGAGACTGAAACTGACTTTTAACTTTTCCATCATCTGCTTAAACTCTTTGAACTTAGAGAATTTATTTAACCTTATGACATCAAAAATAAACTTCACACTCTAAAACATATGATTGATCCATCCAATACTCTTAACAGTTACTTAATGCATCTCTGTTGCTATTCCTCCATTTGTCCCTTGATTGATTCCTCTGTTTTCATTTCCTCTGATTCAGTACTTTGCCTTCTATTTGTTAAGAATCAGGTGATGTGTTTACAAGATAAAGAAGCCACAGTCTCTGAGGTGCTCAGATTCAACGGATGCTAACATGGAAATAATTAAGAAAAACTGGGCGTAGTTACATTACAGAGGTACTTTAAAGGATCCGAGACATCATGAATGAAGGAGTGATTACGTCTTTATAAAATGTCAGGGAACTGTTTTGGGTTTCTCCAGAGATGGAATGTGAGGGTTCGGTGTTACAAAAGGAGAGAGCATCACCTACACAAGTACGGAGGCACGAAAGAGCACGGGGTCTGTCAGGCAGAATTCAACAAGGAAAGTAGGACCACAAGGAGAAAGCATACACACACACACACACACACACTCACTCACATACATATACAAACACACAAGAACACACATACATTCATTCACATACATGTACAAACACACAAGAACACACACACACTCACATACACATACAAACACACAAGAACACACACTCATTCACATACACGTACAAACACAAGAACACACACTCACATACACGTACAAACACACAGGAACACACACTCACATACACATACAAGAACACACACACACAAACACACAAGAACACACACACTCACATACACACACACTCACTCACATACATATACACACAAGAACACACACACTCACATACACATACAAACACACAAGAACACACACACATACAAACACACAAGAACACACGCACTCATACAAACACACAACACACACTCATTCACACACACAAGAACACACACATTCACACACATGAACAAACACACAAGAACACTCACACATACAAACACACAAGAACACACACTCATTCACACACACGTACAAACACACAAGAACACACACTCACACATACAGACACACAAGAACACACACTCATTCACACACGTACAAACACACAAGAACACACGCTCACACATACAAACACACAAGAACACACTCATTCACACACGTACACACACTCATTCACACACATGTACAAACACAAGAACACACTCATTCACACAAACGTACAAATACACAAGAACACACTCATTCACACACACATACAAACACACAAGAACACACACTCATTCACATACACGTACAAACACACAAGAACACACACTCATTCACACACACGTACAAACACACAAGAACACACGCACACACACACACACCTGCACCAGGAGTCCGAGGCTTGGGGGCCTCTTGCCCACCAGCAGGGTCCGCAGAAGAGCACACAGCGTGTGCAAGCCCCACCAGCCCAAGCATCTCCCTTGTGTGTCCTCAAATTGAAGCTTTACAAGAAAGGGAATTTCGGAGACGGAGCTGAGCGTGGCCCTGTTGACAGATTTAAAAGCCCCCGCAGTGGGTAAACAGCAAGTAGCTACTGTGTGAATGGCCTGGTGACTGTGTCAGCGGGAGGCTTTGGGTAAGGGCAGGTCAGGAAGAGCCTGTGTTCTAGGCAGAGTGTCTGGACTTTATCCAGGAGCCGTTTAGATGCAGCAGAAGATTTTATGACATCCGTTGGCGTGATCGCTCTTTCAGTTTCAGGAAAATAAGGGTTTGCAACATGGTGGAAGGAACAGAGGGACAGAGGCAGGAGTTGGGGAGATACTCTGGTGTCACATCGAGGGTCAAGGTGAGGTTTGCAGCGTGGACGGGGAGAGCAGGGCGCAGCGCAGGGTGGTGGGGGAACAACGGTGAGGCGGCCGCCAAGTCAGCCGCAGGCCCACAGCTCAGCCCAGTGGCCTTGGGCGAGTTACTCACAATCCCTCTGCCTCTGTCACCTCATTGATAAAGATGGGGAAAATAATATTTGCACCTGAAGTTTACTCTGAGCATTAAAGGGGATGATGCCAGCGACGTGTCTGGGCAAATTGCCCTGGATGAATGCTGCTCATTTCTGTTGTAACAGACATCCAGCCCCAAACCTTTAGTCTGTGTTGCAGCCTTGGTCTCTCCGCTCTCCCTAAATGCCCAGGCACCTGAGAGTATCTGCTCTTACATGCTGACCCAATCAGTAAAGACCCAGGTGGAGATCCGGCTACTGTTCAAAACATTATCCCATGACCGTGTCCTCTTTGAGACACCACAGGATCCTAGAATGACTTATGTATTACCAAATACATTGATTTTAATGTATTGTATTTTAATTTGTTTACATCTTTTATCTACTGATGAGCTACACGGTAACCCTCTATTAAACACCATATTTAATGAATCCTAATTCCCTAAATCTGTCATATGATGACAATTCACTGAGGCTGCCAGAAAGCAAAAAATCAAATTTTAGAAGCATGAATTACTAAAAATATTGAGGTATCATTGGAATCTATTATGCAAAGTAAGTGATCGTCTCTACTTTCCTCAGTGTTAAATTTTTGGATGTTTTGAAAGCTGCAGTGTTTTCTCTCTGCTAAATAATTTTGTGTAGCTGAATGTCATGGATCCAGACATTTTGGAACGGCCAGTTCCAAATACCGTAATTGCATGTATTTTTTCCTTTTGAATAATGTGGTGAATAAGGCATTTGCATGGGCAACCAGGAGAGCTGGCATCTAGACCAGCCAGAAGGGGTGCTCCCCAAAATCTAAGTTCAGGTTTCCCCGAGATCCTTTTCATACGTGGGGACTGAATTGATTCTAAATGTGTATAATAAGGTCAGGGAAAGACAAAGAGCATCCAGCCTCCAGCGCCAGCATCCGTGTGGAGTGGAGCCTGTGATCATGGACCTCAGAGCAACATTCCAGCTCTGTGTCCTCCTAGAGAGCCCTTGGGCCACTTACTTATTCTCTCTGGACCTCAACTTACAATGCGAAAAGGGCATGATGGATGCAACTCTTTATGGAGCTGTTGCAGCCCTGACCCAGCAGACATATGTTTCCTAATGTTATGACTTCCTTCCCATCTAAGGGGAGATTCAGCTCAGGTGCAACCCTCACTCTCAAGAAGACGGGTGCAGGGTAGCTGTGATTGCAGAAGGATGAAGAGCTGAGATTGATGGTTTGGAGGCCCCTGCAGTTGACAGAGGGGTCTGGCTCCTAGTCCAGAGCTCACTCACTGAAGAAATCCGATCTGACTACAATCACCAAATAATCGCCTTTTTTTTAAATTACCCAACATTTAGTTAGTTGAAGTTTCCAAGATATTTGGTAGACCTCAAGTAGAAATTTATAGTCAATTGTATTATTCTTCCTTAAATAGAGACTTTTTGTTCTCTTCCCCCCACTCCCGCCTCATTTCCCTAATTTAATTCATTCTCCTTTCTTCACACTTATCCTAGGTTCTGGGTAGCTTTCCAGAACAAAAAGGGCATTTTTGTTTGGAAAGATCCGCCATAGGATACTGACCCTCAGAAAGCTCTAGATGACAAACGAGAACCTGCTGTATAGCTCAGGGAACTCTACTCAGTGCTCTGTGATGACCTAAATGGGAAGGAAATCCAGAAAAGAGGGGATATATGTACTTGTATAGCTGATTCACTTTGCTGTACAGTAGAAACTAACACAACATTGTAAAACAACTATACGCTAATAAAAATTAATTATATATAAAAAAAAAGAAAGCAAGCTCTAGACCCACCAAGTGCATCTCCTGCAGCCCCAGGCATGGAGAGTTGCACTCTGTGTCCTGCGTTAGCGCATCCCTAGCATGATGGCCTCTGACCGTGGGAAGGTCTCAGGGGAAGACCACAAGCCTCCTGTGGATCCTTTATTCTTAGGTCGCTGGCTGCTCAGACCTTTCCAGGAAAGGCAGAGGAAGGAGCTGTATGATACACTGATCTCCTGAGAGCACAGGCCTAGGGAGCTTACAGCCCTGGGAAGACCAAGAAAGCACTCGAGATGGTAAATGGAGAGAAAAGCACCACTGGAAGGACAAAGTGGGACAAGTCGTGCTGGGTTGAACAGTGTCCCCAAAACTCATGTCCGCCAGGAACTTGTGAATATGACTTTATTTGAAAACGGTCTTTACAGATATAATTAAGTTAAACCTAGTGTGGGCCTAATCCAATATGGCTAGTGTCCTCCTAAGAGGAGAGGAGATACAGACAGAGAGACAGGTGGAAACGCCATAGAATGAGAAGGAAGAATATCAAACTCAAACGCTGAACACCGTTTCCCAAGGCTGGCATTGACTATTTCCAAAAATTAGGAACTTTCACAGTCAGCATTCATTAGATCCCATTTCCAAACATTTCTAATTTGCAGCATATGTTTTTACTTTATTGATGAGGTATATTAGGATAATAATGTGCTATATTTTTCACTTACACTCTGTGTTTGAAGAAAAAAATTATTTATTAGATGAAGAAGCAGGTACAAAAAGATAAAATGCTCAAATAAATCACCCAGTTCATGAAAAATAAATCATTACTCTTAACTTCTTTTCCCGGTTCAAGCCATGACCCATGGCTACACTTCCTCAAAAACAATCTTGATAGGCATGTAAGGAATGAAAAAAAGTCATTTTGATTCTTCTGTCCCCATGAGGATTCATGTTTCTTTGTAAACTGAAATGTTGAGAGTCAAATAGATTGTATCAGAAACAACAAAGTGATTAAAGAAACAGAGATGGAAAGATGTTGAAGACGCAGGTCTTTGGGAATGTTTGTCATGGATGCTGTAAAGAGAACACTACTTTTCCTTAGAAATGTTTCTTTCCTAACGCGGAAGAAATAAGAAAAAGAGTTTTCAGGGGCCTGCGTGACATGACGTAATGTGCCATCACTTCTATTAAGATCTCAGTGGTAATATGGAAGCACTGACATTTAATAGAAACGATTTGAGGTCAGGTGGTTTTTTAAAAATAGTTCTTTCCTTGCTTGGAAAGGAATGTAAGTTATAGAGTAATCCATCAATCTTCTAGACTGGTTTCAACCTTCTACCAGCCTGGAAAATTTCTCCCATACTTACCAGAAGTAAGACAATGACATATCTGATGGCACTGAGCTTCAGAGTTATGGGTTTATTTGGAAATGCTTTTCAAAGTGCTACTTGCCCTGTTTCAGTGCTTTAAAATGGGACTCCTCTTGTTGCATCCCCTGTTCTGAAGCCTCCATCAATTTGTGTGTCTTGATATGTGCAATTTTACTGCAATTGACAAAAATCTTTTTCTCACTTATTTAGAGATCTTTCATAGTTTTATAGATTTATAGATCTTTTTCTCACTTCTTAACTACTCCAAGGGCTGTAATGCCCAAGAAAAATCTAAGCTAATAGTAACGGTGGTGGCTAAAGTAGATTGAGTTGTTCTTTAAGAATGAGGTGTGGTCTAGTCAACATCCTGTTTCCCTTTCATTTCCTTTGGACCTGTGCCCAGAAGGGGAACCGCTGGATCGTGTGGTAGCTCTGTTTTTAGCGTTCTGAGGAATCTCCACGCTGTTCCACACAGTGGCTGCGTCCTTTTACGTTCCCACCAACCGTGCACGACTGTCCTCTCTTCTCCACACCCTCACAGACACTACTTGTCTCTTGACCTTGAGCTTACACAGTGTTATATGTAAATTACATCTCCTTAAAAAGAAGAATGAGCCATTGGGTTAAGAACTTTCCAGGACCCTATGCTGTTCTGTCTTTCCTAATATGTATAGTGCGGAAGAGTATGGGGGGGGGGAGGGGTTGACAGAACAACATCTAATGGCATTTCTTCCAGCCATCAACCTCCAGGGTGCACGGGCTTAAGCCCCTCACCCTATGTGTGGTCTTCCTGAAACTCTCTCCCTCCCCATCACGGAGGGGAAATAATAATAGTTTCTCTAGTTGAGAGGGAGACAGAGAGTAGTTCACCTGGCCCCTGTACCTGTGATTCCTCAGTGATTCCGTGGGGCAAAGAGACTCTCAGCCCCGCAAAGGTAGGTTACCTTGGACTTGAGTTTGGTTTTCTTTTCCTTCCCTGTGGTTGGGTGGCTGCTATTACCTTGTCTGGGGTACAGATGCACAGAAATGCCTAAGAGCTGGGAGGCAAAGAGGAAGAATAGGCAAACACAGGACGTGAGAAGCATGGATAACCCCAATTTGAATAATCTTCTCTTAACTGATTGAACTCTGGCTTCACCGAAGGCGCGCTCACTGCCCTGTCTCTCCTCCCCACTCCTTGCAAGTTTTGCATTTCTATTTTAATGCTGCTCTTCATGGAAATGAATTGTAGCGCGAAAACAGTGTCTGCCTCCTTCTGCCCGCCTTATTGAGAGTGTAAAAGAACATTACCCCCCAGAATAACTTCGTCAGTTTGCAAATACACTAAAGTGTGTTTCCATCGTTTACTCATCTTTGGATCTTCTCTGTCTATCAAATTCAGTCTGTGATTATATAAGCCAGGCAACGCCTGTGCCTAACGCTTATTTTTTTGTACAGTGCTTAACACATAGATCACATCTAATGCATGAAAATAATAATAGCAAATGTATAAAGTGATCATGAAGATACATGGCTCTGGCCAGTGCTGATAGTAAATCCTCAGAAGAGGATTTCTTATTTTCTGTGTGTTACGAGATAGGTCACTCGGGCTGCTGGTGCCAGCCGTGCACAGCATCCTGGGTGACAGCTGAACGCTGCCAACATTGACCTGACTTTCATTGGCTCCACTGAACGTAAGGGAGGTAAAGGCCACTTTGGTCCCTGGGTTTACTCAGCTATTCCTCTGACAGGGAGCTCAGGTTCTGCTTTGGACCAAGGGTGGGGAGGTTGAATTCTCCCCAGCCATCTTCAGAAAATGAAGGGACAGAAGTTCAGCTTCTTTTACACAATCTCCAGAACCACCTTATGCTAAAATTCTTCCAGACCCTAATGAGTTAACTGAGGTCTGTTGTTTCATCAAAAACAGAAACTAGATATGCCATTTATTAGTGCATCTTCAGGCCTTTCCAGACTGGCAGGTTTCTGGTAACATGAAACATAGTGTCTCTGTTCAGCAGCTTCCAGATCTTAAGTGTCACTCAGGGAAGCAATAGGACATATTCCAATTCCTATTTTTCCAGATGTCTGGATAGTCTATTAAATGGTTTTCTCCACAACTTGAACATCCTTGAACATCCCCACAACTTGAATATTTAACACATTGGTAGGGATTTATCTGTATATTTTATTTTGTTCTCTGCTTTGTTCTGAAAGTCATTTAACCCAACTTAGAGGAATATAAACAATGTGACAAAATGACAGAAAAGAAGTGAGGATGTTTCAGGGAAGGAAAAATAAGAAGTAAAGTTAGTAATGGAATGAGTTAGTGCACGACCTGTACCTGTCAGGGTGGATACAAACATGGCCGTGAGTGTCGTGACAGCCAATACAAAGAGAGAAAGGACGCAATTTATATGATTCATTGTGTCTATAAAGTTAAAAAATGTTTGCTTAGGGGATGCATAGTCATCCCAAGCCCTGCAGCTGGTGAGAATTTTTGTCATGAGTTCTCATAAAGAGGACACCATGTAATGCAAGAAACAGCAGCCTCAACAGCTAACCCTCCATAAGGGCTATTTCTTGGAACACCCCTTAGGGAGATCTGGAGAGAAAACATCAAAGTGTAACTCAGGCCAGGCAATTCTGTAGGACAGGAAAAAAGGTGGTCTGAGTATAAAGGTCCCCGCCGGTTCGGTTAATCGAGTAGATTTTAAAGTTCTGAAGAGGTTGGTTGGCATATTCTACAAGCTCTTGTTCATCAGCCTGCCTTTGGGTAAAGCCCTGAGCAGCACTGAGTTTGAGGTTATGCCTCAGGGCAACCCCTGAAGTGTGATTACTCCGGGTGGCTGGAAGGCAGAGCTGCCTGCTTTATTCGTTGTGGCCAAGCTGGGGGGAGAACAGGAAGCCCCACAAGAGTGAAGGAACCTGAGAAGATCATGTGCCTGTGAGATGGCTTTCTACTTCCCCATGAGGAGGATCTGAGCAGGTAGACCAGATGGACCATCTTGGCGAAGCGAGATGATTACACATGTGTTATAGGTGCACATAGTATCCGGGTAAGGAGATGGACTGAGTCTCATCCTGCGTGAATAGCTTCAGGAAGGAGCTTAGATTTAGCCCAGCTCTGAAGATGAATCATGGGGAGGGGGACTCAGCACTAATGCTAGCCTGGAGTTGCTGCTTTCCACGCTTGCATGCTTTGGAGTTTGGGAACAGCTGCCAGTCTCCACTCACCGTTCCTTGCACAACTTTATCTGCAGCAATTAGGAAATAGACGATACTGAGTGACAAAGCTGGATCTACAACAATGAAGGAGAAAAGACTGAAGCTCAACCACCAGCATAGAAGTGAACTTGCCACAAAGGTCTTTCATGGCAAGACAAATTCCCAAAGGACCTAAAGCATCTACCACAGCCATAGGATCACGGGCCTCCCTGGAGCCAGAATAAGCAGGGACAAGCAGCTCCCTTTGGACAACGAGGTCACATAGTGTTTGAAACAAGGGAATCAAGTTAAAATGCATTGTGGTTTCTTAGGAGCTAGTTGAGGCTGGACATCAAAGGCCACATGGTCATTTTAGCCACAAGCATAGAGATATTTCACACAAGCACTCGTGTGTGCAGACACACACACACACATACCCACACACACACACACCCCCCCCCCAAGGAATGAATATTCCTGAAAGAACACTCAGAGCCAGGAGACACGGATTCCAATGTCAACTCTTTCCCTCTCTTACCATGTAATTTTGAACAAGTGCATTAACACTTTTGTGCTTTAGATGCCTTGTCCTGAAAATAAGCACTATTGAATTAGGTATTTTCCAAGAATCCTTAAAATTCAGTAAACCTTTGGAGATGGGCACAAAATCTCTCATTTAAGTTGATGTTTTCATTCCTGAAATAGAAGTTTGAAAAGAGCAGGAAATATTTTACTTGATAACAAATACAAGTAGTATGGTGATATCTCAAAGCAGAGTCATTTAAAAGATAGATAAATAATATCTAATGGCAGCTTTCTAACTTAATGTTGTTTAATACAGAAAAATAAAATGTGTTTTGCCTTTTTAAAACCAAGTTAAAAAAATAATGCATATGATTCTCATTAATAAGTTCAAACACATCTTATTGCAGGGAACTCATCTTACTGTGCTATCTCATTGAAGGAATAGGAAAATATTGCCAATTTACTGCAATAAGGTAATTACTGTAATAAGATAAATGTTAACTTTTTAATGAAAACCACTGTACTTGAGTAATTACCCTTCTGAGGACTACTCCATATATGATTTCTTTGCAATTATTAAGATTAATTCACTTTTTTAGTAAGAACAGACCCAAATTCCAAGCCAAATGATCATTTTTATAAGCACATTTTCCAATGTCCTAGAACTTTAAAAGGGGGAGAGAGAAATGGATGTAAGTCTTTTTTCCAAATCTATTTTATTAAGTCACAGGCTGTCAAGTTCCTAGGTTCACTTAAATGCAAATAAAAGCAAAAAAAGCCCAGTAAAAATAGATGTGATTAAAAATAAGAGTGTCCATTGACCATCAGCTACAGCACGGCAAAAAGTGAAGATTTAATTAGAACTTTCTTTGTTCACAAATCCACTAGCTTTCTATAAATAACTCATTGCATGAACAACCCCTATGCATAAATAGATGTGCGACAGCACTATACCTTCTACATTCCGGTGGATTCTGAACGCCTCCAAGATGCTATTTAAGGAGGATTATCACAGTATCAGTTTAATGTTAAAAGTAGCACAGTTAATGAAACATCAAAATCCAACCAAAGTAGTACCTGGAGAGCATACATTTCACTTCAAGATGTTTCATTTTCACATTTGTTTTTATTATTGGGTTTACTATGCCTGGCATTGCATCTTTGTCTTAGAAAAAATGTCAGGGTCCGTCCTCAGCATTCTTCCCTGGCCTTTGGATGTCGCTTCTATTTTCTAACGAGCAGAGGAGCCCAGGGGGGAAACTGTGGCCCTTTCTTGTTTATCAGCTTCATGGATTTAAGCGTTGCTTTCTGGAAAGCATCACAGTGCAAAGTGTGAGCTAATTCCCATTTGGATTTCCTGTAGGTCTGAGGGACTCCAACAGACACTTGGTCTAAAGAGACACTCCTGTAAAAACAGGAGCTCTTTACCCAACTCTTACTTGGCACTGACTTTTGTTCATGGTGTAGAGTCACTCAGGAAAATACAAGAGTAAAATATTTATTAAACCTATCACCATCTATCATATCTACCTATCTCTCTATCCATCCATCCATATCCATCTATCTATTCACGCATCTATCCATCTGTATCTATCTATCTCTCCATCTATCTGTCTAGTCTATCGACTTCTCCATTCTAAGTGCTGTATTGAAAAGCGTCAGGAAGGGCAGCTCATTGTTCATCTGTTGAGTCAGTTCTGGTTTTTACGATTAGAATTAAACAATCCAATTCACTACTAAAACCACTCTGCATTTTGCTCCTTGTATGACCCTATCCAGGCAGGAATGGAGTTTAGAGGGAATACGGTTTAGAGGAATGCTGGCGGGGCGGATGGGGAACCCCTCCTGGGGTTGGCTCTCAAGCCCATTCCTAGAGCTCAGCAGAAAGGAGCCCAGGGTGGTGGTTAGGGGGGACACCAGGGCAAGACTGCCCCTGACGTACTGCTGTACGAGCTGAGCCGCAGACTGGACCTGACCATGCCTCGGTTTGCTCATCAGTCTAATGAAAACAGCACGCAGCTCGTGGGGTTGCTCTGAACAGTGCCTGGCACGTTGTAAGCACTACGTACGTAGTAGCTATTATTATCACAGAGTGAAGTTAAAATATAAGATAGTTAGCCTATGTGGCAGTCAAGCTTCTAAAGATGCCCCCAAAGGTTCCTGAACCCTGCTTATTCAAACCCTGCTCTGGACGCTGCTGGGAGGGTAGCTGGGAGATGAGCCGGGTGCACGGGGTCAAGCGGGGTGAGTCTTTAAGAGCAGAGCATTTTCTCCTGCTGGTGGCAGGAGGAGACGGCGAGAGATGTAAAGCAGGACAAGGACTCGATGCACATCGCTGGCTTCTGAGGTGGAAGCAGCCACGTACGAGGGATGGGAGAGGGGTCTCTGGGAGCAGATGGCCATCCCGGCTAACAGCCAGCGAGGGGACGGGCCCCAGTCCTACAGCCACATGAGGCTGGATTCCTCCAGAACCTGGGGAGTCTAGGAGGGGCGTCTCACCCAGAGCCTTCAGATAAGGATTCAGCCCAGCTAATGCCTTAATTGTCGGCTTGTGAGACTGGAGCAGAGAAGGCAGTTGAGCCCACCCGGTCCTCCATCTGACAGGAGGGTGAGCTAGGAAGTGATAGTGTTTAAGCTGCCACGTTTGAGGTCATTCTTTCTGCAGCAAAAGAAAACGATGTAACACATACCTTGGCACTCCCGTGGGGTACGGTCCTGTGGACTCTATTCCCTTTGTGATATTTTACATTAGCTTTTCCAGTGGGAGAAATCCTAAAGGAGGGTTAAGCATAGAGGAGAGAACTGGGCAGGAGAAGGCGATCTGTCTGAGCAGCATCTGGCATCTCTGGTCCCCAGGGCTGCTTGTCCATCAATCTTCTTTACGTCCTGGAACAGCTCTCATATGGGAGAGGGTTTCGTGTTGTCCTGTGTAACCCAAAGAAGGAGCCTGTGGATCCATGTGCTGTAGGAAGCAGGCCTGGCTGCCATTCAGAGCTATTCACTGCGAAATGGGTCAATTCAGAAAGACAGGGAACAAAACACAGGCTGCAACACTGTTTTAACAGAGGCTGTTACGTGTGTGTTTGAATCCAGGCCCACTTTCTCCTCCCTGGAAACTTGGAAGGTCATACTTTCCAGCAGGCTGCAGTTGGGTGGGCCATAGGAGCAGAAATGATAGTGGTTAATTCCTGGTGGAGACAGGGTAAAACTGGGTGGGTCTCCCGCTCTCTGCCACTGGCCTGGTGACCGAGGAGACCCTGTGCTCATCCGGCATAGCTAGGTCAGCAGCCTGGATCTCTGGGTCACTGCAAGGAGGATGGCGGTTCTGGAAAGCTGTTGCATCCTACTGGATGTCTAATGAATGAGAAATGATTTGTGTGTGTGTTCTGTGGCTTTCTGTTACCTCGCTATAACCTAGCCTATCCAGCGACTCAACAAAACCATCATCAGAGTGCGTTTAAGTATCAGATGGACTATAATACATGAATTTCAAGACCGCTTCATCTAAGATCCTTCATTTTCTGAGTTAATCAAGTTAACTCAATGAAACAATGGCAGTAACAGGAACATTAATTATCATCATAAGTGCAGCCAGTATTAATCATGGACCTATGATGTGCTGAGAACCGTGCTGGAGTCTGCCTCATTTTATGCTCACAGCAAACCCATCAAGTAGGCACCATTCTTATTCCCATTATAAGGAGGAAGAAGCTGAGGCAAGAGGGTTTAATTAACTAGCCTGACATCAGACAACTAGCCAACAGCAGATCCGGGAAGGGGGCTTGGTCTTCCAATACAAAACTTTGTGCAGCAAGCTGGGCAAAGGGAACAAACTATAGATAGCATTCTAAATGTTGTCTGTTCCGTAATTTTGTTAAAGAGAAAAGAGCAGTTTCTGTTTTATTTCTGATACTCTCTCTGCTAAAGCCGCATCGTTGCTTGCGTGAGCATTGTGCGCCATCTTTTACGGGGGCTTCCTTAGCATCTCAGGGTCCACGGTGATAAATAAATAGGAATAAAAATGTGGTCGGTTGTAAAAGTCCACCCATGACAGAAGCTCCTCCTAATAAAAGGTGGAGTATATTTATCCACCTCTTGAATCTGAGCTGACCCACGACTGGCTTTAACCAGTAGAACATAGGAATGACAAGGGGTAACTTGTGAGCCTCAGCATCCAAGAGAACCTGCAGATTCTGCTCTTGAAAGACCTCTACCTTGCTAGGAAGCAGCACTGAAAACAGACCCCAGGATAACAGACCACGTGAGGGAGACGGGCTTGGCTGTTCCACCAGCTGGGGCCCCAGACACACGAGTGCGGCACAATTCAACATGCAGCCCCAGCCGAGCCATCCACTGGCTAAAGGCTCAAGAACTGTACGGCCAACCCAAGGAAGCATGAGAAGGAGCAAATCATCCTTGCTTTGAGCTACTATCGGATGTTATTCAGCAACACTGACACAATAAAGTAGAAGTCTTTTTTTTTTTCCTCTCACTGTTGTGGCCTCTCCTGTCGCGGAGCACAGGCTCCGGACGCGCAGGCTCAGCGGCCATGGTTCACGGGGCCAGCCACTCCGCGGCATGTGGGATCTTCCCGGACCGGGGCGCGAACCCGTGTCCCCTGCATCGGCAGGCGGACTCTCAACCACTGCGCCACCAGGGAAGCCCAGAAGTCTTTCATTAAACCAAACCAAAACCCTAGAAAATTCAGTTTAGGGAATACTCCTGGATTAACTCTAGGAAATTGCCTGGTGACCTCAAAAGGAATTTTTTTTTTAATCCCATTTGCTAAATCTGATTATGCTATCATTGATTTTAGAAATAATAAGAGGTAATCTTTCCATCAGTTGGTCAAAACTCAATTTCATTTATCACGGAGAGTTAAAAAGAAGTCTATTCTCTTACTTGACTCTATTTTGTTCATTATCTGAATAGCGTTCCATGCAAAGTATCTATTGGGAAATAATTCTACACTTAATGTTAGAGCCTATTAGACCTCCCATGCTTAGGCAGGTCAGGCTGGGTCAATTATTGGTCATTTCTGAGAACTATCTTCTTCTGTGCTGCTGGAAGTGTCACCAGAGATTTACTGCTATTATATCGAGCCAATAACCTGGCATGGGGGAACTCTGTCTTTTGGAAAGGAAATAAAAGTAACAAACTGAGCACTCAGGGACGTGAGAGCTCATGCCATTTTAATTGATCCCAACATCCTGGATAAATTCCAATCCTAGTAATGACATTCACTTATGCTTTTGTTATAAGCGATTAAGGCATCTACTGTTTTGTTCTGTTTCATTCTCTTCTAACTTATCTCCTCAGTCTAGTCAACCGATTTCTGCCCTGCTGAGTGACCAGATACTGCTTAGACCAGGGGTTCAAAAACTTTGTTCTGAAAAGAGTCAGAGAGTAAATATCTTAGGCTTTGCAGGCTAAGAGGCAAAATTGAAGGCATTTTCTTGGTATTTATATAATAAAAGGGGCAACAAATTTCCCCAGGTCTTTTGATGAAGGTCAAAATATAACAATAATAATTGAGTACAACATCTTAGGTCTACAGCTAATGAAAAAACATGGAATTCTTTGGCTGCATAACATTCCACATATTTGGGGTTCAACGTCAGTGTGCCCTATGACAAAATCAATTGCAAATGTTCACCTGCAAACCCATTCTTAGCTCACAGGCTATGCCAACATAGCCAAGGCACTGGATTGGACCCCCGGGTTGTAGTTTGCCCAAGTCTGGCTTAAGCCATTGCTTTGCCTATACACAAGTGGGTAACAAGCTTCCTCATTTGCCACATTGGATCAATGTTGCGGGGGAGGGGGGTGGATCCACAAGCATGTGGGGCAGGACTGGGAGGCAGAGTTGGATCTTGGGAGAGAAGATGTGCCAAGGGTTCCCAGTGCCTGCAAAGGGGAACCATTGCTTTTTAGACCCCAGTCTACACATGGCTTTTTCTGGTTGGGTGGAGCATCGTCTTATGAAATTTCTGTAGTATTAAGACACTATGGAAGGGAGAGGATCTTTCTTATAAGAGAATTTTACTCACCCCCTGCCGAGAATAGCCGACTTGCCCGCCATCACCCAGCCATCTGGTGAGGCTGAGGCTCCAGTGACTGGCCCAGGACTCCCTGCACTTCAGCACCCATTGTTCCCTTCTCTTGTCTTGCAAGATTTATCCTGATCCTTTTTTAGACTGTTAGCACTCTATTGACAGAAAGCCTTGGGAAAATTGTTTTCAAAAACAGACATTTTTAAGGTCACTTTTGTTTGAATGCATGATTGGAAATCTGAATATTATGGATAGATATTTCAGCCTGATGAAGACTGGGTTAAATTATTTATAGTTAAATATACACAGAGTCTTCATATAACACTCTGTTGAAGCCACTGCCTTAGGGTAACAACTGTCCTGAACCTGGTGTTTGAACACTGGATCAGGACAAAGTTTATGTCAGGCCAACTTATATAAACCTGGAAGGATTTGTCTCTGGAAATTAGGAATTTGTTCTCACAGGAGATACTCAGGTATAATCTAGCCAACCTAGGCAACAGTTGGTGTGCATTTCGCTTGGGGTGAGTATTGGACTTTCTGATTTTCAAACTTTTTAGCCTGTGACTCAGTGAACCTGAGGTCAGAACCATGAGTTCGAATATCACGTGACTGTATTTCCCTTCTGAGCCAGCTAGTTAAAAATACCAGTTTACATAAGGGACAAGAGATTATGTACAAACTTACCACTACTACTAGAAAACACCATGCAGCACGTGCATAACATAGTCTTTGGATTAATATTAAATCTCTCTAATGAACTTAACTCTTCTCAACCACCTAAACATAACATAGGCATCTGTGTAAGTAGTATGTGCATTGGATCATATAAGGACCTTGCTCGTACCATGCAGTTACCAACTGTAAAATACTTTTCATCCATTTAATAGGTTTTAAAATACTACCGCACTGTGGTCTAATGCCCAGAAAGACTCTAATCTAAGACCTAACTTGTAGGAGCACAGGAATTTACCCATGTTTTCAATAGGGCTCCCAGCCTGGCATAGAATTTAGAGCATCTGATACGAACTCCTTATTTGTATAAAGTATTCTTTTTGTGTAGGTACATACAATGCCTGGGTTGATAACACCAGAAGCCCTGGAGCTGCACAATGTCTGGCTTGAAAGCCAGATGCATTGAAAGACAGATTCTGTGGGTCCTTATGTCTTGAAGCACAAAAGAACTCAGGAGGGAGCGGGCCCCAAAATGTACCTGCGCCTCAGGCAGCAGACTGCAGGTGCGTGCCTCTGGGGCCTTGCCTGTAGGAACTTGTTGGAAGTCAATGTAAATGAGAACTGCCTCCTCCGAGCAGAAAGGAACCTTCAGGAACCTGAAAAGCAGACGTGTATTTGAGGACAGTATTTGAGCCGGGTCAGACCACTATCACTGGATGACACTTCAATCCAGGGACTGGGACCCTCCACTTCCATTTTTAACTCATGTGCCACAAGGAGGAGAGAGAAAAACAGCTGCCTACACATTTGTGTTAGTTTTAATCTTTTTTTTTAAAAGGAATCTTGCCTTTTTATTTTATTTTATCTTATTTATTTATTTACGGCTGTGTTGGGTCTTCGTTTCTGTGCGAGGGCTTTCTCTAGCTGCGGCGAGCGGGGGCCACTCTTCATCGCGGTGCGATTTTATTTATTTTTGCTGTGTTGGGTCTTCGTTTCTGTGCGAGGGCTTTCTCTAGCTGCGGCGAGCGGGGGCCACTCTTCATCGCGGTGCGCGGGCCTCTCACTATCGCAGCCTCTCTTGTTGTGGAGCACAGGCTCCAGACGCGCAGGCTCAGTAGTTGTGGCTCACGGGCCTAGTTGCTCCGCGGCATGTGGGATCTTCCCAGACCAGGGCTCGAACCCGTGTCCCCTGCATTGGCAGGCAGACTCTCAACCACTGCGCTACCAGGGAAGCCCAATTTTTATCTTTTTTAAAAAGCCTTTAAAATTTTTAGAATTTAAATTTAAGGGAAAGGGTAGTTTAGCAGCAAACCTTAGATCTCTGCTGTTGATTCTTTTTTTTTTTGATATATACTTTACAGAGGCAAAGTCACTCTTTTTAGTATATAGAACCAAGTCTTAACAAATGCCTAGTCACATAACCACTATCACGGTCAAGGTATTATAGGACATTTCTGTACCCTCCCCCTTGGTCATCGCTCCTCTGCCAGCCCCTAGCAACCACTGATCTGTTTCCTGCCCCTACAGTTTTGCTTCTTCCAAATGTTAAATAAGTAAAATCATACAGCATGTAGTGTTTTGAGTCTGGCTTCTCTCACTTAAGCACATCATTCACCATGTTGTTGTGTGCATTCTCGCCCTTTTTATTTTTTAAGGGAAATGATGTATCAATATTTCGTTACGTATTTTTTATGGTGACAAGAACAGATAATGTGAGATCTACCATCTTCACAATTTTTTAAGTGCCCAGTACAGTTCTATTAACTGATCTCTGGAACTTACTCATCTCGCAGAACTAAAAATGTGTGCCCCTTGCACAGTGATTCCCAATTTCTTCCTCCCCCCAGCCCTGTCCCCCCCGATTCTAATACCTGTCTCTATAATTTTAAGTATCTCATGTAAGTGGGATCACGCAGTCTTTGCTTTTCTGTGACTGCTTATAGCTTCTAGGTTGATCCACATTGTTGCATATGGCAGGGTAGCCTTCTTGTTTAAGGCTGAAGAATACTTTGTTGTGTATACATCGTATTTCCTCTATTCATTCCTCTGGTGATGGACAAGTGTTATTTCCACATCTTCGCTACTGTGAATATTGCTGCAGTGTACATGGCAGTGCAGATATCACTTCAAGATCCTAATTTCAATTTTTTCAGGTAAACACCCCAAAGTGGAAGAGAACATGGTAGTTCTATTTTCAGTTTTTTGAGGAGCCTGCATACTGTTTTCCATAGTGGCTACACCATTCACCTGCCCACCAACGGTGGACTAAGTTCCAGTTTCTCTACATTCTCGCCAGTACTTATCTTCTTTTAAATAATAGTCATTCTAACAAGTGTGAAATGATATCTCGTTGTGGTTTTCATTTAGTGATTATGAGCATTTTTCCTCTGCATGTTGGGAATTTGTATGTCTTCTTTAGAGAAATGGCTATTTGAATCCTTCACCCATTTTTTGTTTTGGTTTTTTTTTTTTTTTTTTTTTTTTGCTATTGAGTTGTAGAAATTCATTATATTTTTTGGATATTAACCCTTCATCAGATATATGATTTACAAATATTTTCTCCCATTCATCCACTTTGCTGCGTGTGTTACAGTTCCTTCTTTTTCACCACTGCGTAGTATTCCTTTGTATTGCTGCATCATAGTTTGTTCAACTCACTTCAAATTGAAAGACATTGGGGTTGTTTCTAGTTTGGGCTGATTATGAATAAAGCAGCTATAAATATTCGAGTACTTTTTTGTGTGAGAACATAAATTTTCATTTCTTTTGGGTAAATACCCACCAAAAGAAATGAAGGAGCAGATTGCTGGGTCATTCAGTAAATGTCTATTTAACTTGTTGAGAAACTATGCAGTTTATTTCCCAGTCAACACAGACTAAGGATATATTGCCTTTTCTTTAAGAGCAAAGAGTAGAAATTCTACTGCAAAAGTCCTCTTCACAGAAACAGTTCATGGAACGGTAGAGTCAGATGAACTGTAATTTTTGTGTGGTCCAGTCTCTGCATTTTTTCAGAACAAAGAAACTATAGCCCAGAGAGATGGGGCAGATCCACGCACATGCGATGAGCAAGGACAGAGGCTGGACGGAGGCTGGACCTCCGTGTCCTGCTCCTGTTTGCCCTGTCCCTTCAGCCTGCTCTCTGTAGAGTCTTCTGTGAGTTAGAGCATGTGGAGGAAGGTCTATTCAAGGAAAAGATGCCCTGTGCTTTAAGGAATAAATGGGGTGTAGGAGTGGAAGGATGCAGATAAATTATTTACATTAATCACATTCATTGAGAAATGACTCAACTCCCCATTTCCTTTGGCCCAATTATGTATATACCTAAACTACTATATTTTAGTCCATCTCTCTTTTCTAGAGGACAGCTAATACAAGCATTAATACATTTATGTTTATCTTATTTTTATGAAATCCCTACATGTGAACATACGAAATTTATAGCAATCAGAGCTCATTGTAGTCACCCCCGACACAGTGCTGTCACCTTGTTCTTGATAGTGTTATGAGTCCATTCACTTGACTCAAGTTCCTCTTGTTAGCTAAAGTCACAGTTAGCGCAGAGAAATTTTCTAATAAACATCTGAGATTAGAGTACCATTGCTGGCAGCAAAATCACAATTTGTAGTCTAAAGATGCATTCAATTATGATCACTCAGAGAGAGAAAAAATAAGGGGAAAAAACCAAAACACAAAACCACATACACCAAGGAAAAGCAAGGTCTTCCAAAGTAATTCAAATATTAATCCAATAATCTATTTTTAATTACATTATGGTCATTTACAGGGTGATCATTTCAGAGTCTCAAATATCCAATCTTTTGGCCTAAACCCGTGGGGGTAATTGCTTTATAACTGGGTAAGAATATATCATCTATGTCTGGTATACATTCAGCAAGGGTATTTGTAATCAATATTTAAAGCTGCATTTCTGGATGGGATTCAACCTGCCTGAAGACTTTTTACTAACATTGCTTATTTTGTCTAATACCTTCACAAAGTGTTTACAATATTTTTATGCCTGAACAAGTACTCCTATTTTCTAGCTCTATAATCTGGTCATGTGGTTTTGAGGAAGAATCTAGGAAACGGCCAGTGCAAATGTTGCTGTCAATGTCCTAGAAATTCCAAGGGTCAGAGGCTGTATAAAGGACTACTTGTTTTGCTGAATAAACTACGACCCTAACTCCAAACTGAACCCAGCCCCTCTGATTCTGATACCCACAGGGTTCTTGGCCTCCTTAATCAACAGAAATTGAGAAGAGGCCAGACAAGAAATTCAGGCAAGGCTTTATCGGGGCCCCTGCTGCAGCAGAGGGTAGTGAGAACAAGTAAGCCCCTTGCTGGCTCACTCAAGTGGGGCGGAGCTGGTTCCTTGCATGGGGTGAGGGGAGGGGTGTGTCCAGGGTGGAGGGGTGACTTAGGGGGTTCGCCCACCCCTTCGTGGTGGTGTGTGCAGGGGGCGTATGCAGGGGGCATGCGCAGTGCCCTGCTTTTGCTCCCAGCTCTTCAGAAGTGGCAGTTGGGCTTTTCTGGTCTTTTTGTATCTTGTTGTCCATAATTTGCCCCAGCTGCACATGCACGCAGTTACTTTTAGTCCCTTACAGTTTCTTTGTATTTTGTTGCTCAAGGAGATGTTTGTCCAGGTGCAAGCATTGCAGCACTGCAGCAAAGGGTCCCACGTATCAGGACCCAGCCTGTCTCAATTCTACCTTCCTGCATTTCACCTTCATCCTTCCCACTGCTGGCAGTCTGTTGGTCTCAGGTGTGTTCCAATTATTCTAGAACATTCTGCCTTAGCAGTCAGAACCCAAAGCTCAAAACCCCTCAGTTGCCCCTGATGCAGAAGAGACAGGCTGGGACTTTCACGAAAGCCTTACCCAATAGTAAACAAGAAGAGAGAAGAATGAACCCAATGTCTGCCGACAGTGGTTGACTTACAATCCTCCCTTACCCCGCTTTCTTCCGGGGACAACAAGTTTTGTTTCATGTCATGTGGCTTCCTAAAGCTAAAGAGGTTCCATCTAGGTCAGCTCTTCCTTTCTGTCCCCCTTTTCTCTCTTGAATCCAAATACCTTTCCATTTGTGTTTGCAATGTGAGAAACATACTTCTAACCAGACCCCAGAAACCTGGCGCATCCCGTCTGTGCAGGTGAGACTCCGCCCCTTTTCCCTCTCACCCAAGTGGCCTTGCTCTGGATGGTTCTCTTTGCAACAATCCTGAGATGTGCCCTGGGGAAGCCCACGCAAGAGCACACAGGAGTTCGGAGGACCAGACCCCAGCGGGCCCAGCCGGAGGCGGAGTCAGGTGCAACCATCCCAGAGCAGACCCGAAAGCGGTGCCCTTTCTCTCGACCTTTGCAGCGCAGAGACATCTCCTCCGCGGGGCGGGCCTGCGGGGCGAAGACGCACAGGCGCCTCTCCAGCAGATGCCCCTCTTGGTCACGGAGGGCTTTGGAAGTCGCTCGTGCACATGGCAGCGGGCTGTCAGCTTTTGTTTGTTGTTCAGCCCGCGCCAGCTGGTGTGCTTGCTGCTGCCGCTCGTTCCGGCCTCCGCAGCCCGTGAGTCCCAGCTTACATGTTTTACGCAAACAGAACACATCACCCCAGGGAAGCAACCTCTCCATCCAGTGGTTCCCTGTTCTTAGACACACGTTCGGGAGATGTTTGAAGGCGTCCTGGGCCTGTATCTCCTGGGCTGGGACCTTGACGCAAAGCTGCCCAGAGTCAGTGCGCCCCCGTGGGCGCAGCAAGCCTCTCCCTCCACCCCGACTCCCCACCTTCTCTTTGGTCCCTTCCTTTCTTGATTTATAAAGACATCCAAAGGCACGCAAGGGCCTCACGCAGATGCCCTTAGAGGTTTCTCGGGGTGGCAGCGCCTGCCAGGACCCAGAGCTGGCAAAGCAAGGACACCACGTTCCCTGCCTCCAAAGTTTGTCCCCATTACCAAGATTCAGGAGGAATCCGGGTCGGGGATGGTGTCGGAATGTCCTTATTGCCGGAATCCTGCTACGGGGCAGGGCTCTCTGCGGAGCTACATGGCCGTGCCCTTGGAAATGTTGTCGGCGATCCCAGGTGGCATAACTCAGAATACGCTACAACCGCGTGTTCTTTCTAAGCATTAGGCGGAGAGTAAGTGGTTCCAAACTCTGGCAGATAGAACATTGTGATACCCGTTGCCTCGCACCTGATAATTCAAAGCTCGATCACAACCCATTGCCTCGCACCTGGTAATTCAAAGCTCGATCCAACGGGAAGTAACGGAGCGGAGCTCCAGCCGCGGAACGTCCTCCTCCATATGCTTCACGAGTTCCTTGGGACGTGTAATCCTACTGGGAGCGCCATCTGTGAGACTCCACACAGGCCTGGGCTGCGGGAAGCTCTTCCCTGCTAACTGAGCCACGGATTTTCTTCTGCTGCAAAAATACACTCAGACAAAAGGAAGACTCTCTTCTGCCCGTCTTTCCGGTCACTCACACGTGTCACGGGGAGCTTATGTGGGATGTCTCTTTTCTGGGTAACGAGCCAGCCTTGCAAGCCCCAAAAAGGTGACCCGGAGAATTCCCTAACTCACCAGGAACCCACACAATGGATCATCTCTACAGGCGTGAGTGGTTTCAGGGAGAGAAAAATCATATTCACATCCCACGGAGGGGGAACTGGCCTTATCTCACCTACAGGAGTGTGAAGTCCCTAAGGCCACTGGGAGGGTCTTAGTCATCTCTGGGGCCCCCCAGTGTCCAGCGCAGGGAATTAATTCGGATTCTGAGTCACAAGCATGAGATCAACAGAAGCAGAAGAAAACGTATTGAAACGGTGTCAGGCAGCTCCAGGAAACACAGGGGAGGCTGGAATCAAGGTAGAGGGTGCATTGTAAGAAACACTGCCCCAGCGAGCTGCCTGCGGGGTTGGTGAGAAACCACATCTGCTAACACCCAGCCCTCGAGCCACTGCCTGCACCCAGGTCGCTGCCTTTGGCTGCAGTGGGTCTTTGTGCAGGTGGAAAATTCCCTCGTATCCATGGTCCCTCTTGTGCCTCTGGCTTTGAGTGACTGTCATATGGGAGCGAGTCTGGTAGAACACGAGTGACATACCTGAGCCCCTGGTGTAAGGGAAGCTGGGAAAGTCAACACCTAGAATTTTCTGCTGCTGAAGGAGAGATTCTCTTTGCACACTATCAAAATTTGTGAAACAGGGTTCAGATGCTGGACAGACAAAAGGAATCATAAATATGCACTACCTATAAGTAAATCTTATATTGCTATTTATATATACCAACTGAATAAACTAATTAATGAGAGAGTAGTTAGGAATGAATGTGTCTCTGTTTAGGCTAGTCTTTTTTTTTTTTTTTTTTTTTTTTTTTTTTCTTGCGTTATGCGGGCCTCTCACTGTTGTGGCCTCTCCCATTTGCGGAGCACAGGCTCCGGACGCGCAGGCTCAGCGGCCATGGCTCACGGGCCCAGCCGCTCCGCGGCACGTGGGATCTTCCCGAAACGGGGCACGAACCCGCATCTCCTGCATCGGCAGGCGGACTCTCAAGCACTGCGCCACCAGGGAAGCCCTAGGCTAGTCTTTTAAAGGCTTCAATTCATTCACTTTGTCTCTCCAGATGAAACCCTCTTCCTGGTTATCAATTTGAAGGGTTCGAGAAACACTGATAGACTTTCTAGTCTGCAAGACACACGCCAGGGCTATCACTCCCGACCTGTCAGAAGCTCAACAACCTCAGACTTTCTGTGTCCCAGCATAAAGTCTTAGAATTATCATCCCACGTGAGCCAATAGCTGTCAAGCTGTATGTTCTTCTAGAACTGGCGCATGCTGTACTTGTAACAATATTTAGTGCTTTTCAGTGAGTGTGCTGGAATAATTATCCCGGGAATTAGCAGGTCCATAGAGGTAGATACAAGGAAGGCAAAGTTAATTCATTGTACACTTTCTGGTTCTCTGTGTGTGTGGGGGGGGGGGGGGGTGTATGCGTGCATGTGGGTGAATGTATATGTGTGTGAGTGTGTGTCTGTGTGAGTCTCTATGTGTGTGTCTGTGAGTGTGTATACATGTGTGTGTGTGTGCGGGTTTGTATATGTGCCTTGTGTGTCTGTATATGTGCCTGTGTGCGTCTTTGAGTGTGTATACACGTGTATGTGAGTGTGTGTGGCTTTGTATATGTGCCTGTGTGTGTCTGTGTGTATACACGTGTATGTGAGTGTGTGTGGCTTTGTATAT
The DNA here is from genome assembly GCF_000442215.2 of Lipotes vexillifer. Classification (NCBI taxonomy): domain Eukaryota; kingdom Metazoa; phylum Chordata; class Mammalia; order Artiodactyla; family Lipotidae; genus Lipotes; species Lipotes vexillifer. The sequence continues at coordinate 1,511,782 of NW_006775077.1, read as the reverse complement.
GTGCCTGTGTGTGTCTGTATATGTGCCTGTGTGCGTCTTTGAGTGTGTATACACGTGTATGTGAGTGTGAGTGGCTTTGTATATGTGCCTGTGTGTGTCTGTATATGTGCCTGTGTGTGTCTGTGAGTGTGTATACATGTGTATGTGAGTTGTGTGTGAGTGTGTATGTGAGAAAGCAGATAACGTGTTTCTGATCTAGAATGAATAACAGTCCAACTGTACCAAGACAAGCCACATGGAGCTTCTGTTGACTTGAATGTTCTTCCTCTGGATCCAAACTTACCACAGATAATTGATACAATCATCCACTCAGCTTTGACTGCATAGACCAACCCTATAGAAATGCTGACAGAAGCCTGCCTATGTCTTTCTTGCCAGAGCTGAACTGATAATACATGCATAGTGTTTTTTCTAGTCAAGAAAGCTACACAATTTTAGAGAATTCCATTTCTAAAAACTTAAGAATTTTATAAATGGGTACTATGTGCTCAGAAACGTTTTAGAGCCTAGGAAAATGATTAAGACCCAAAATCTACTTTAGAAAAACTCACTACCTAGCAATGAAAAAAAATAGGGAAGGGGCTTCCCTGGTGGCTCAGTGGTTGAGAGTCCGCCTGCCGATGCAGGGGACACGGGTTTGTGCCCCGGTTCGGGAAGATCCCACATGCCGCGGAGCGGCTGGGCCCGTGAGCCATGGCCGCTGAGCCTGCGCGTCCGGAGCCTGTGCTCCGCAACGGGAGAGGCCACAACGGTGAGAGGCCCGCGTATGGAAAAAATAAATTAATTAATTAATTAATTAATTAATTAATTAAAATAAAAATAGGGAGTGATGGAAAGCACTGTGCGTGAAGGCTGCTTCAAATACTATCTTCATGATGTCAGAAACCAGGTGGCAGCAGTTTTATAAGCGACCTCCAAAAATGCCCCTGGAATTTATTGTGGATTTTAAAATACAAAAATGTTTAAATAAGCACATTAAATAAAGAGAAGGGAATAGACTAGCTACAGTGCATAAAAGAAAGACAAAATAACCTAATGATAACAGGGAAGCAAACCAAAGGGTGTTTGTTCACTTTCTTTTCCACTCTCACTTTTACCTGCTTTAAGTACCCAACAGCCACCTCATTTCATATGAAACGGTCATAGCAACTGGATGATAATAGCTTAGATGATAACACTTTTTAGAGTTTGAAATGATTTCAGTTCATCCCTCCATCAGCGATATGAAAGAGAACACAAGAACTCATGTTCCTACTTTAAATGAAGGGTTTTCCAGGCGGAACTGAACTGTTCATATAATCTCAAACACCATTCTGATTTTGGGACAAGATCCTGTCCTGCATGGGGTGGGGATCAGGGAGCAGTGGCAGAAAGAAACAAAAGGAAAACAATAAAGTGCAAGTGAAGAGGAGATCTGCAGGGCTCAGTCTATCCGAAAACATTGGATTGTTGTGTTTTAAAGAAACAGAGTAGAAAGTGTTGCAGTTTTCAGCAGCTGGTCTGACTGGTCAACAGAGGTTAGTTTCCAGACTCTTAATTGAATGTCAAGAATTCTTAAATTTGCCCAAGGCTGATCTGAGAAGGAGCTCAGAGCAAAGAGGAATCACAGGGATGTCCTTCTGAAAACAGCATCAGCCAGTCCTTTTCCAGTGGTAGGAAGTCTTCCCCCCCGCCCCCCGTGCTATATACAGTAGGTCCTAGTTGATTATCTACTTTATGTGTAGTAGCATGTATATGTTAATCCCAACATCCCAGTTTATCTCTCTCCTGCACCTTTCCCTTTGGTAACTATAAGCCTGCCTTCCAAGTCTGTGAGTCTGTCTCCACTTCGTAAATAAATTTATCTGTATCATTTTTTTAGATTCCAGGTACAAGCGACATCATATGATATTTATTTTTCTCTGACTTATTTCACTCAGTATGACAATCTCTAGGTCCATCCACATTGCTGCAGATGGCATTATTTCATTCTTTTTATGAGTAATGTTCCATTGTGTGTGTATATATATATACCACATCTTCTTTATCCATTCATCTGTCAGTGGACATCTAGGTTGCTTCCATGCCTTGGTTGTTGTAAATAGTGCTGCAATGAACACTGGAGTGCATGTATCTTTTTTTTTTGCAGTACGCGGGCCTCTCACCGTTGTGGCCTCTCCCGTTGTGGGGCACAGGCTCCGCACCATCGGCAGGCGGACTCTCAACCACTGCGCCACCAGGGAAGCCCACATGTATCTTTTTGAAGTATAGCTTTCTCTGGATATATGCACAGGAGTGGAATTGCCGGATCATACGGTAGCTCTATTTTTAGTTTTTTCAAGGAGGAAGTCTTTTCTGATTAAGGAATTAACATTTCTCTATTCAGAACATCATTTTATGCCTCTTCCCTCCCTCCTTCTCCTGGGTAATTCATATGCATTCTTCAAATCCAAGTCAGACAGCCCTTTTCACAGAGAGTCTTCTCGGCCCCTATAGACTAGGTAATAGCTCAGCTCCGCCCATCACAGCCCTGGTCGCACGTGACTGTGTCTTCCTCAGCCCTGGCTTTTATCTCTGAGTCTCCACTACCATGTACAGGGGACGTATCTGAAACATGTTTACTGAATGAATGAATGAATAAATGAACAAATGAACAATGGGTGAAGGTAAGGGACAAGAGTACTGCACACCTGCCTTTTTCTTACCTTCAGAGACCAAGAGGACACAGGGGCTTAGCAGGGAAGTGTGTGTTCAACCCTAGAAAAACCCGAGGTGGACGACATCTATCTCTGACTGAGTACTGACAAATGCCAGGCACATCTCTACTGTATGTTTTCTCATTTTTCCCTATGAAATAAATACCCAGTGAGATAGATATGATCAGCCCTTTCTTACAGATGAAGAAACCAAAGCTAGTAAAGGTCTACCTGAGTTCAGAGTCTTTTACTGCTATAACGTAGCATCTCTCTATTGAATGGCTTGAATATCCATTCATTTCAAAATGAGGCATTGGGTCAGTGCATAGAGGATAGCTTTTTTACCTCAGTACTTTTGTCAAGCCCTCTTAGAATTCAAACTAATCACGTTACTGAATTGACAGTCTAATACAGTGGGACTTTCTCCAAACATAAGAAAACAGGAGCTAAAGAATTAGACCAAACTGATGCTCCAATAAGACCAGAGAGCCTTGAGTATATCTTGTATAATAGCTTTTCCTCAATACCAGGAAATGTGTTAGGTCATGTTTACTTGTAATGTCAGTTCCTATTAAATCTGGATTTTAAAAATTCCTTTGATTTTTGCTCCAGATATAATTTCTATCATTTACTTTACTGTAGAAAATAGCTCTGTGTAACAACCTAAATGGGAAAAGAATTTGAAAACTAGATACATGTATACGTATAACTGAATCACTTTGCTGTACACCTGAAACTAACACGACACTGTTAATCAACTATACTCCAACATAAAATTAAAAGTTTAAAAAAAGAAAACTAAAAAAAGGAACTAGCTCTATGTTACACTTTACTAGGAAATTTTTTTCTCTTGAAATTGTTTTCAAATTCATCACCCCTGTCCTGAATGATGGTTAATTCTCTCCTTACACGCATATCTAGATGATTCAATGTAGTCATGCTTACAGATCGTGAAGTCAGACAGATTGGGGTTTTAATTCCTGTTCCACGACTTTAAATTATAGATTGGGGCAGAGAACTTAAACTCTCTAAGCCTCCATTGTTGTTCTTATTAATAATGGGGATGAGAACACCTACCTTACAAGGTTATTATGAGGTTTAGGGAAATGCTGAACATAAATTGGCACCTACCACAATGCCTAGTACCAGAAAGAACTCAATATAAAGGTAAGTATTAATTCAGTCGCTTCCCATCATTCATTTTTTGTGCAGCTGCCACATTTAAACTTCAGAACTCATAAAACTAATCACGTCATATCTTGGATCAGAAATACTATTGGCTTCACACGAAATAAAGTTAAAAGACGTTTTAGTCTAAAATTTAAGGCTCAGTTCCTTTGACTACCCTTCATATATCCCACGTCCTACTTAAAATGAACAAAGTATTAATTCCTCCACATAACTTAATTTTCTACATCTTTGTTCTTATTTCCTTGCTATTCAAACTATTCAAATTTGCATTTTTGGAAATCCAGTTTAAAAGAACAATTCTTATATTATATCCCCATGTATTCATGTTTTATCTCTCCTTAAGGGGACGAGCCATTTCTTCAAAGACAGAGGAGCATGAAAGATGCTTGAAATTTCACATGATTCAACAGTCTTCCATCCCCAGACGGGAGTGAAGAATTGCTCTTTAAGGAAGAGACACTAGATTCCTTTCCAGATCAACCCACGGGCATCGAACTTCTCTGCTCCTTAGGAAGATTCTGTTAGAAAGGAACTTCTGGACACCCACCATGATTACCATAAAAGGAAACTAAACTCTTAAAACTAAGTCTCTTAATTCAATGACACATTAAAATCATCTGGGAAGTTTTTCAAAATGCATATGCTTGCCTTCCACAGACACATCAGGTCTGCATGTCTGGGGTTGGGACACTGGCCTGAACAAGCAGGGAATCTCCCCCTATAGATGATTCAAAGCTCCCTCTTCATCCTAGAGCCAAACGATTCTCCCATCATTTGCCAGATTGCATATTATACCAATTCCATGTGATTATTTAATTGATACCCTATTCTCATATATATATTGAGTCCCCACGCTGGACAAATATTAGACAAGTGTCTAGAACAAATAAGACTATCTCACTTTATTTCATCCTACTGTAAAGTCTCTCCCCAGGCTTTGAGTATCAGCGATTTTGGCTTCAGTTAAACTCTACAGGTCTTGATAATCACTACGGTTTCTCAACATGCCAGAACATTTACAGCTTGTATGAATGATCCTGCATTTAAACTCATGAAAAGATGTGATATTAAGATTTCTCTACACAAAGCTTATGACTTCAGATTTGGCAAACTGGTAACTTTGCAAATCTCCATTTCTCTCCCATACAGCTTTATTTATCTTTTCTGACTAGTCCTGTACATTATTCAAAGGATACATTTCAGTGAATGTATAGAATGTATATATTGCTACGGGTGTATTGTTTGTCTTTAAAAAAGCTGCTTGGGGATGAGAACGCGTGCATTTAGAAGGAGGAGGGGGCACTTATAACAATCTTGAGCAATTCTTAAATATTTTCTTCCCCACTTCACTGTGGTCCAAAGAGAGAGCATGCTCAGTGGTACTTTGAGACATTTTGTGCCACCTGGTGGAATTTCCCTGAAAGAGAATTATCAGGGGTCTGAATAACCACTCAGCTGGATCATCACCTGAGGCATTTTCTCAGTGCTTAATATTACTAGTCTAAGTATAGATTCCCTACTGTCAGGCAATTTAACTGCACTAGGCCCATAATAAAGATTTTTTTTAATGCAAAAATTAGTCTTTAGTGAAAGAGACCGATTTTGTTAGCTGCTGGGTAAATTCAGGTAACACATCACACTTTGGGTCATTCTATTCTCCTCTGGTTAATACACGGAGATTATTGCCAGCCTTCAAGCGGGCAGCACACAGATGTTAACGCTACTTTCCATTGGTTAGAGACAAAACTAATTGTAATTAATCTTTTTTCCTTACTCTCACCCCCAGGAAGTCAAACTATCTGATAATGTCATTATGTCATAGCAATTAGTGATGTAACTGTTTACTCAGGTAGAGATTTTTACCAAACATAAAAGGTATTTTAAAAACACATGTGCTGAAGTGATAACTGATCTGGGGAGCTGAAAGTCTCTTTCCTGGGATGCCCAAACTAGTGCCAGTGAAAGGCAGCTGCGGGGAGACACCACATCCTCGCAGGAGGCTGTCCTGGAAGCCCTGGTCCAGGTGGCCATCCTGCTCCAATAAGACACTAGCTTTCATCCTTCCATTAACCCAGCCGCCATGCTCTAACAATGCAGAGAGATTCAGTACCGACAGAATCCATGGTTCCAATGCTAGTTTATTCATTCGGTTTCCTTTTATTCCATGAGATCTATGATGAAAAGAGAAAAATTTCTCTTTCAAGCCAAGGACACTTCATTCTGCCTGGGGCAAAAAGGTCAAATGAACAAAAGAGGTAGATAATGCACAAAAATCCCCAGACTTCCCAATTCAACAGCAACAAACAGAGGAACAAACAAGAACCCAACTTCTTTGACAGTAGAACTGGCTGAATAGGCAAAAGGCCATGTTTGGGGAAATATTTATATAGAATTCCAAGGAGCATCGATGTAAGCCCTGCGTCCTCAACCAGACGGTAAATTGGTGAGGATGGTGGCAAGGATTGAGTCTAACAACACTAATTCGAGTCCACTGATGGTATCATTGTCCTTCGTGTTCAGTGAGGATGCCTCTGAGATACTTTTCTGTTGTTGGTATTGTTCAAGTTTGTCATGATTGGTTTGGTTTAATCCATGTCTGCATGTTTGCTGCCAGGCATTCTTTCCACATTGACTCATGTAAAGACTTTTCCTTTGGCCCACAACTCTAGCCACTATGTGCACTGCTTATAACTTTTGACACTTCTGTCTCTTAGATTCATGTTTGCTGGCTTCTCCTTCACTAAAAGACCCACCCAGCTCTGATTGCTCTGTGCCAGGCCGGTCCCAGCAGTGCCCAATCATACCGCTTCTGCTGGAAACCATTCTTCACCAGCCCCAGGAGAAATTCCTTCACTCCACCCTGTTTGAAGATCTCCATTAAAGCTCATCACACAGCAGCTGCTTAGGCATCCTTTTGTCGTCTAATATCTATTTTCCATAAATATCCATGGCAGCAGCATTGCTTGAGTATTTGTAGATGGGCTGTATTCCATGGCTCGATTTTATAGTCATGGTGAAGAATAAAGGACAGGAACTGAGGATCCTAGCTCAGAATCACTGATCCAACTTAATCCGAAAAGTGAGATATGGTGGTATCACTGATAGGACTGAAAAATTAGGCTATTAGATCAAGAATGTGTAAACAGTGGGTCTGGGGAAAAAAGCATGTGGAAGGTGCTATATAAAAATCTGTGTGATTGGAGGCTAGTCCAGTGAAGTTCTCTGAACATTAATATTCCTATTTGAAAAAAAAAAGCAAACAACAACAAAAAAGCCAGAACTAATTGTACCTACTTTGTAGAATCATTAGAAGAATTGGAAACAAGTTATACAGATTCAGTAGTCCAACATCAGATAAGAAACAAAATCTCAAAGTAAATGTAACAGATATTGTTATTATTAAATAATTGCCATTAATATTATAAAGCAAAGAAAATCATCACTATCTTCAAAACCTAAAAATGGAAAGGATTGACTGGACTAGAATAAAAATGGAAAATAATGAAAGAGTAGGAGCTATAATAGAAGTCAGAATAATTAATTAGTTGGTTCTTAGCCACTCCTAAAACTTGTTACCAAAAGGGATACATAATAGACTGAGTTTACTAAGCTAAGCTAAGAACGCTGAGTCTGTGCTATGTCATTTATAACTCCTGTTAACATGTGACGTTCACTGAACTTTTCTAGCACTCCAGTAGGTCACTTATAAAATGCTATAAATTTGATTTTCCCCAATGTTTTACCATTCTATCAATATATACCTTAATAAGACCAGGAAAGAGTCAAATACCTTCTCTGCTTATTCATGAGCCAGGTCCTTATGGAAGGGAAGTTGAATCCATTGATTCGAACGGGGTCAGCAAACCAGGTCTCTGGACCAAATCCTGCCCACTTCCTGTTTTTGTGAATAAAGTTTTATTGGAACACAGACCGTCATTCACTTACATATTGTCTATGGCTGCTTCACATTACAATTGAGTAGTTGTGACAGAGACCATGCAGGCCACAAAGCCTAAGATATTTCCTGCCTTGAGCTTTACAGACAAAGTGTGTTGTTTCCTGTTCTAGAGACAAAATTAAAACAAAAAACGAAAGAGTAAACCAGAGCTTGTCAAACAAGTTTTGAAGTTGTTTGGGGAACAGTTTCTTATTTTAAAAGACAGAGAACTCTTGGGATTTGTCTTTTGTCTATTCCTTTTTGGGGGAAGGGTTAGTTACCTGTATGCAAATCATATTGGACGCGATCATGAGAAACTGAATTCATGATTTAAAAGAGAAAAATAAGTAGAGAAAAAGAGATACATGTCAGGGAAATAAATTTCAACAAGTTCAGAGGATGGCTAAGAGACATTTAATTGGAATAAAATAAGACAGCAGAGGGGCTTCCCTTCCCTGGTGGCCCAGTGTTTGAGAGTCCGCCTGCCGATGCAGGGGACACGGGTTCGTGCCCCAGTCCGGGAGGATCCCACATGCCGCGGAGCGGCTGGGCCCGTGAGCCATGGCCGCCGAGCCTGCGCATCCGGAGCCTGTGCTCCGCAACGGGAGGGGCCACAACAGTGAGAGGCCCGCGTACCGCAAAAAAAATAAAAATAAAAAAAAAATAAGACAGCAGAGTTGTGACTGCTCATCACTATCCTTCTACAGATAGAAGAACAAACTTACCTTCAACCTTGGGAATAAACAAGGAGTCACATGTTCCCCAAATATTGAAATTTTGAAGAAAATTAAAGCCTGAAATGCCTGCAGGGATTCTCCTCAAGTCACATCCCTCCCTTCAGTTCCTAATTACTGACTATTCAATATTCCTCTCAGCCAGTAACACTAACGGCTCAGAAATCAGCAAGGCACCAAGGCGCTTCTGAGAAACGTTTTCTGCTATTTATCAGGGAATGAATTAATCATCTAACACGCATGTGACCTTCAGCAGTAAACTCTTCCAGGGACCAAGGATGTGCATGTCATTTTGTAAAGCCCTAGATCACCAAATACAAGTGCCGATGGCCCCGTTAACAAGAGAGAGGCAAAGTTAGAGTATTTTGGTCTCTCTTCTAACATCTCAGCATCTTAGTGGGATGAATGAAACTAGGGCTATAGTCCCAAATGGTCAGTTATTTCTGAAAAGCCCTTTTGGGTAAATAACAATTTAAAAGATGAATATCTTATAATATATATTCTGATGAATAATTTATTTGGTTGTCATGTTAAGTTATATCCAACACTTTCTTTTTAATTCTTTAGTCAATCATTTCAGCTCTTTACCACCCCAGGCTGTACATTCGCCTGAACCTCTCTCAGCAGCATCCCAGTTTTCTATGCGCTAGACATACTTTCCTGTCCTGTAAATCTTTCCTAAAAATTTCTTCCAGCAGTACTGTCTTCTCACCTTCTCTGTACCAGCTATATCTGCACAAATGGGATTTTTACTGCTGGCTGCTGTCTCCTTTATGTCTGGCTCAGGTTGTAAACTCTTCAGGGCTGGGGCCTTGTCTTTTTCTGTTCCACAAAGTCATGTGAACACCCGCAGCCACCCACAGGGCAGAAGAGGGAGAAAACTTGTGCTCTTTAGCCCCCAGCCTGTTTCTCCCGGGAGAAGAAACCATCTCAGCTGGGCTCCTACACCCCAAGTCAGAGAAACCATTTGCCGAGCATAGAAGTTCTCCCCTTCCATAGGTTATTTGGAATGGCTGCTCGTGTATGCTTTAAAGCCAAGGAAGTTGCAGTACGTCCAGCCATAAGAAACAAATGACACAACTTCTTGGCATCCCTTGGCTGACAACTCACCGGATGGGAAACAAATTTGGGTGCTACTGACTTGAAAAGGTGGAAGTGTCCCTTAGGATTGAAGGTTTAACTTACGATAGTCAGCCTGGACCGCAACTTTGAAAGGGATAAGTTTGAGAAGAAAATCAACACTCGGCATCAAATGAGTTGAAAACTCCCGAGCAGGGGTAAGTGGATCAGTTATTTAAAGGTAGAGCAGTAAATCAAAGAATGGGCTAAACGTGGAGCTTGTTTGCTGGTGGTATTCACTGCTGGGTCAGGATCTGGGCTTTGTGGGGAGACTCTCACACCTGAACACTAGTTTGGGGGTTATTCCCTTGGACATCCTTTCCACATTTAGGCTGAGTGCTTGGCTTAGCGTAACTTTGGAGGTTCTGTCCCTTTCCCTCTGGGAGAATTTGGGCAAAAGAACCAGCCTCCGGGATTCACTGAGGGGAAGAGACGAGACAGGAGCTCCACAAGCTCCTGGACCCATGTATGTGCTCAGTAAATAATCTCTATTGATCCACTACCCATACTCCTGGTGAGTGACCTGCTATGTAGAACTGTGCCCTTGCAGTCCCTGCTGCTTACACACACACACACACACACACACACACACACACACCTAACACTGCGTGCTGTTACCTTTTCACTAATTGCAAATGTGGCTGTAAGCTCCCCGACAACATGTGAAGCTCCTCATATGGTTACAGTCTTATAATACCATTGCTGATTGATTTAACATATTTGAAATAGCTTTGTTCCCCTATTCTTTGACTTAATAATAGCGTTCTCTGATGTATAAATTGGGCTGCTATGTATCTGAAAATGATATTCTTTCAGCTTTGTCAGTTATGGGAGTTTATTTTGCCATCCATCAAGTTATTTTTCAAATATCACTTTTGTGCTATCACATAGCATGCCACAGAAAAAGCAGAAAACAGTGAACAAAACAAGCTGGCAGAGGGAATCCACAGAGACTCTGGAACCCGCTCTACTTGTCAGGCACCCCTGGGATCACCCGTGGTCATGGGCCTTTCCTACTCTTTCCTGCTCCTGGGGCCAGTAGAAAAAGCAAGTAGGGCTTCTTATTTCCCATGTGGAGTTTCATGGGCGGAAGAGACACTCTTGGTAGCCCACACTGGAATTCAAATATTTCACAAGGTATTTTGTGTGATATCAGGACTAGAGTCAGGGTCCTGAGGTGTGGCACGCAGAACAGCCCAGGAGGGGCCAGGAGACGGAGTGAGGAGGAGAAAGAGAAGAGACCAAGCATCTCCAGATTCAGGGCAAGAAGCTCAGTAGCCACAGACAAGGGCAGGTGAAAGGTGAGATGTCTTCAGCACCAAAGGTCAAAGTCAGGGTATCTGATCAAACAAAGGGAGAGGCAGGATTCACATGTAAGAAATTTGGCCAGAGTCTGCATTTAGTGACCCAGGAAGCAGGGTCAGAGGGTCAGGGCAGAGACAAAAACGAAATCCAGGTCTCAAGAACCCCAGTGAGGCTGGAGGAGAGACGGGAAGGAGCCAGCACTGAGCCGGGCACGGGAGGCAATTTGACGTCACCCATCTGAGTCTTAGTTAATGGACATGATTGAGCTTCAGCCTTCCCACCTCTAAAGCTTTGTAATTGTACGACTCAATACCAGACATGAGTTTGTGAATTTATCCTGTGCTAGTGGGCAGAGGAAGAAGAAAAGCCTTATTGCCTGTGCCTGTTGCAGTCAAGACTCAAGCAAAGTAGGAAACAGGCAGGGGAGGAAGTAGGTGGGAACCGGGGACCGTCCCTGAGACGGTAGACCAGGTGCTGACTTCTGTCCCACTTTCCCATCGCTGCCCTTTACCTGAAAGCAAAGGTCTCACAGGTGAGGGCCAGGGTTCTGCAGGGCCAGGTCATTGCAACAAGATTCAATCCCTGGAGGACTCTCTGAACTTGGGATGCCTCGTCTCATCCTTCCTTTTTTTTCCAGAAAGGCCCAGTGGATGACATTCCCCTCTTGCAGGACATGGACACTTTCAAAACCAATGTCTGAGCTCCAAGTTCACCCAATTCCCATTTAGAGGTGAGCCCTCAAACCCTCAGAGTCCTGAGCCATGAGGAAGGGCACTTAGCTGGAGAACAGAATGAAGGACCCCACCCAAAATGAGTCACTGGAAGACGGTGGACATCTTGAGGCAACTCAGGCATTGGGGGATGGGTTATAATGAAGGTTCTATAGCACCAGTGGCTACATGTGGCAGCTTGAACCCCAATCTAAGGTTTGTCTCTTTGTTCTTTCTGGAAATGCAGAGGCTTTATACCTAATGGCCCCATGAGTGGATGGGAGTGTGCCATACTGGTGATTTCCAGTGCCTGTATCACTATGTTGCTTTCTCCAGTTACTGAATCAGGATGGCACGTGGGTCAATGCATTGGTTGGTCAGTATGATCCAGTTTACAGCTCATCTAATTAGATGAATGCAGACAAAAAAACACACCCACAGGGAGTTCACCAAATATGGTGGCAGTGAATCAAGGCATGAAGAATATAGGTGAGTGTGTAAACTCTGGGTCGATCAGTAGAAGAGCCTACCATCTGCTTACCACTCTCAGGAAGCTCTTGAAAATATAACTCAAAATCTTAATTCTGGGCGTCCAGTCATTTGCTAGGCAGGTTGAATAAAGATGCAGAGTGGATGTGGAGTGAGGGCTTTGGTCAGAAAGCCACTGGGGACATCGATGTAACCTGCAGCTGCATCTCAACAAGAGAGGGGCAGTGCGGGGGTGGTGTCAGAGGGGCACCTGCCAGGGAAGCCTGTGGATGAATTCAGTGAGACCACCGCTGAGGTCATGCTGTCCATGGAGAGAAGGAGATGGCGGTGCAGAGAATGAAGCCATGGCCTGCAGGACTGGGCGGGGCGTGGGGATGGTTGCTAGCATGTGGTTCATTTGGTCTGGGGTTGCCCACTTCAGTGTTGATCCTGATGGCCAGCTAAGGCTGACCATCTCTAGCATGTTGGTCCTCAAACAGCGGTCCAAGTCCAGCTCCACGGCATCGACACACCTGCAAGCTTGGCAGAAATGCAGACTTTCGGGCCCCGCTGTGGATCTGCTACCTCAGAATCTGCATCTTCACAGGATCCTCAGGTGATCCATATGCACACTGAAGCTTGAGGATGCTTCTAGCTCTCAAAGCGTGGTCCCCAGACTACCTGCATCAACATCACCCTGGACTTGTTAAATGTTCAGGTCCCACCTCAGACCTACTGAAACAGGAACTCTGGTGGTGGGTCCACCATGCTGAGTTTAACAAGTCCCTTGGATGATTCCAATACATGCAAAAGTGTGGGGACCACTGCTCCAGGGTAAACCCAGAGGCAGCTACTGTACATCCTCGCTCAGGTGAAGGTCCCCTGAAATGACAGCATTCTGCTGGGTCAGCATCTCCTGGAAGTCCTAGCACAGGAGCTGCAGGCTCTTATGGAACTTCTCTGGGTTTCACTACGTGCCAGGGGCTGCCCTAAGGTCGGGATGAATAAGGCGATGATCTTTTCTGAGGACGATCAAGGTAAGTGAGCCCATTGCATCTGTCTGGGGCTGCAGCGCACGCTCTGTCTCCTACAGCAGCCCTGGCATGGAATCACCTCCTCCCCCTCTTCTCACTGCAGAGCTTTGCACGTTTAAGAGACAAGGTAAAACCTCGGGTTGCATCTTAAACTCTAAGGCTCAAAGAAGGCCAGATCACTGCCCGCAGGTAATATGATTCCTCAAAGATAGCTTTGATCACTAAATATTACTGGATCAAATTGTCCTTGTTTTATTAGAAGATGCAAAGGTCATAGCCTGAGGCAAAGAAGGGTAAGTCCCTGTCCAGCTACCTTGGTCACCAGTCAGCTCTTGGGATTGGAGAGGAAGATGGTGGATTCACACTCAAGTTAACGTGAACTAGAACTAGTCAGATGGTGGACGCTGAAAATGGAAGACATTAGGGAGACTCTCGAAATAGTGTGTACAGGTCAGTAATGATGAGGTCCAAGAAGAAATCAGTGATAGATAATCATTTCCAGCCCTGTGAAGGAGCACCACCACTGTGTAAACACCTGTTCCTCATGATTTTAATACGATTCTGCTGTTAACTATGTGAGTGTGCTTGCGCTTTCTTAATGGAAGAAAAATTGTATCAAGTTCACGAGCACTTTAATTATAAAGTACTGATAGTTTGCCCGAGCACCGTGATACCCAAACAGGATCTTGCCTGAACGTCATACTGCACACAGCACATTGAGGGCAGTCTTCTATTGTCTGATCATCTGCATATAAGACATAAATGTCTTTTTCTGCTAGAAATTTACACAACCGTAACTCCCCTGGAGTTGCTTAAAATGATAAGAAATAAAAGTTTCTTGAACAACTACGGTGTGAGAGGCCCAGTGTCACTGCTGTAGGGGACACAAAGATGAAAACAAACTACAGCCCTGGCTATCAGGCACGTAGTGTCTAATGAAGGAGCCCACCAGAGAGGGAACTTAAGTCATAGGACAGGAAAGGAACAGCCCTATGGGGAGGTGCATGGATCAGTCCTGGGGTGAGGGAAACAAGTGCATGGACCAGATGGCTTTGTGGAATGCGTAGGTTTCTTTGTTCTTTCTTTTTTTTTTTAATTGGAGTATAGTTGATTTACAATGTTGTGCTACTTTCTGGTGCACAGCAAAGTGATTCAATTATATATATTCTTTTTCATTTGGTTTATTACAGGATATTGAATATAGTTCCCTGTGGGTAGGTTCTTGACGGGTAATGTTAAAGGGAAAGTCAAACCGCACTTTCCTGCATCCCTCCAGAGTGAGGGCTGTTTCCGGACGTGAGTACTGAGAAGGGTGAATTCAGGGAGGATGGAAGCTGGAGATCAGTTGGGAGTCTCTAGAAATATTTCAAGTAATGGATTATGAGTATAAAGGAAGTCAAGAAGATGGTTTAGGAGGTATTTTAGAGATAGAATAGAGAAACGCTGGCAAATGTGAAGTCCAAAAAAGTCAAAGTTGCTTCCAAATGTTGTAGCCAAGTGACTGGGAGATGGATGTTGAGTTACCTCCCTCTTCCTTTTTTTTTTTTTTCTTTGGCGGTACACGGGCCTCTCACTGCCGTGGCCCCTCCCGCCGCGGAGCACAGGCCCCGGACGCGCAGGCTCAGCGGCCATGGCCCACGGGCCCAGCCGCTCCGCAGCACGCGGGATCCTCCCGGACCGGGGCGCGAACCCGTGACCCCTGCATCGGCAGGCGGACTCCCAACCACTGTGCCACTAGGGAAGCCCCCTCTTCACTTTGAAAGCTGAATGTTACACCTAAGGCTCGATAGGCATTTGTTGGAAGAGAAATACGTTTTGGAGAAAAGAAATTGAGGTTGGTTTCAGATACGTGTTTGGAAATCAGGATGCTTCCGTGGTGGTCCTGCAGGCAGTAGAAAATGAGATCTGAAGCTTTGGAGGGAGGTGAGGTCCAGGGCGGGTAACCCGGAAACCTTGGGTGTAGGATGGGAGTTGGCCGTAGGAGGACAGATGAACTTGCCCAGCAGAGAACACAGAGGGCAAAGGGGAGGCTGGGGCAGAATACTGAGGATGTTTCTACTTAAGCCATAGAAGTTATCAGGGTGGAAAAACCTCTGGATAAGAGCAGGCAGTGAGGTTTGAAGGGGACCCTGAAAGCAGGGTTACAGAGGGTAAGGAGCGAACACTTTCAAAGAGGGAAGGTTACTTATCCATGCCTCAGAGATTATCGCTGAAGGAAACCAAGCAGTTTATAATTAGAAGGTGACCACCGGAGATGCCAAAGGCCTCAAAAGCCAACATCCTTCTTGGAGCGCAACTCAGCACATATATCAAAAGGTAAGCTCTATAAACTCTTCACCCAAAAATTCCGTTCCAGGAATTTACCCTAGGGCACAAATTGTGGAAGAGAATGGACATCCGGGTCTCCGGAGGAATAAGACGGCATCGTGAACCAGTCTTCTTCAGCAACGGGGCTAGTTAAATACATATGATGAAATGTCACAGAACAATGAAAAATGAAATATTATGCTTCTCCTAAATGTGATACTATGATGTGACTGTTATTAAATAAAGCTGTGCATCATATTTTGAACAGTGAAAAAGGCAGACAACAAAATAGTATGTATAATACCCTGCCTTTCTGTGAATATATATGTAGG
>NW_006775077.1:1491219-1495891 GCF_000442215.2 Lipotes vexillifer | reverse complement strand
GTAGGGAAAAAATTGAATGGTTTTCTCTGTCCAACAGCAAAAAGCAAACATCAGAAATAAGAAATGCCTGAGTTTGAATCCCAGCTCAACCGCTTCTGAGCAGTTGTGTGACCTCCAGGGAGTTATGTGTCCTCTCTGCCTCACTGTCTCAACCTGTAAAATGGGAGGATAATAACTGTACTAACTCACAGAGTTATGAGGATTAAATGAGCAGATAAATTAAATCACTTACAAGAGTAACTAGCATATAATAAGTACTCTATATGTGTGTGCTATTATTACAACAAATTATACTTTCTAATTTTTTTCTTTTTTTGAATCTCTTATTTTTCTAAAAAGGAAAAAAGATTTATGTTAACTTTTTGAAAATGCAAAATCACTGATGACATGCAAGAAAATAAGTTTTTGTGTAGGGGCTAGAGAATCTCTTCTTGGGGTCATACCATTCAGAATGGTATCGTTGGAGGACTTTGGGGGAGTATTAGCGTGGCCATTTGATACCTGATCATTCTTGAGTCACTGATTTGAAAAAGTCTACTTTGAAACAGCACTTGTGGGTTTCTCTGAATCATGCATGATTATTAGCAATTAAAATTTACCATTTAAATAAACCATTCTGTTTCATCTTTACTGAGATATATTTGTTCAAAAATATCAACACAGCTTTAAAAATTTTGGAGACATCTGTCATATGGTTTCAAATCAGATTTTAAAAGAGAATATAATCTGGAATGTTTTATTAATTCTGGTTGGTTTTTAAACTAGGCCTTAGTTTCACTGAGGCTATTTCATGCAAAGTCTTCCTTTTTTTTTTCAAATTCAGAATAATCATTACATTCTGATTCAATGGTATATGCAGGGCCTAGTGAAAGTTATACATACGGAAGATGTTTCTTGATTAATAAGTGCACATTTCTAAAATTACCGATGCCATTTGGCATAGAATTGTTGATAAATTTTGTAATCTCATTTTTCTTTCAATCTTCTTTTAAAATCACTGTAAAATATACCTCTCTAGAGATATTATTTAATAGAAATGCACAAAATCAAGAAATTCAAAACTTCAAGAAATGAACAGAAATTACAGAAATTAACACGCAACAGGTACACCTCAGTAAGGAAAGAATACTATTAAGTGTGAAAGGATTTGTTTTCAACATAAAAAATCAATATTTTAGTTTTCATTCAAGGAAACAGAAGTAGGCTGGTGCCTAGGACTCATGAATTATTTTCAAAGTAGGGTGAACTGCATCCAATCATATCAGCCAATTGCATTGAAAGGTTCCCTGTGTGGTTTGGAGCAGTCCGTGTAGATCTCTAGCCACAAGTTACCTGACGAACTGGACCAGAAGATATGCAAGGTGCTTTTGTGTGGTCATTAGTCAAAGTATCTAAAATGAATAGATGTTAACACTGACCTGTTAGGAAGAGAAGAAATGCAGTAGGGACTCTTTCAGAATCTAAAGATGATGCATTCACTTTTTTGGTACGTGCTTCCAAAACACCCTATGTCTGGCACCCTCCACACTATAATAAACTTATTTATTGTCTGTCTTCCCTGTTGAACTTGAGCCTAACAGCAAGATCAGAGATTGTGTCTTATCGCGTTACTTGATCCAGCGCTGGTTATACTGTTCCACCAACAGCCCTCAGGGCTTACTTAGAATCTGAGGTTGGGATCCACTGCCAAGGAGACAGGAACAAATCTTACCAGAATGCCACGTGCTTCGTATCGTTTCACATGGGAACAGAGGTGGCGGAAGTGAAGACAAAAACGCCAGAAAATCATACTTCTTCTCGCATTTTATTTCTAGAATTTCTTGATTGTTGGTATGTCTTTCCGAATCAAAGTGGGAGAAACCAATTAAAATATCGCATTTAGGATTTAATTTCTCCTGGTAGAACACCAAGCTGATCACCAAAGCCCACTATTTCATCTTTTCTTTGGTGCCTTTTTTTTAATCATCCTGCGCTGACTTTATCATTTTCAATACCTATTTAAGTGATTCAGACCACTCAATTACTCTTTAACAAATTTTTTATCGATGACCGCTCTCAAGTATGGTACGGGGGGTGCCTGTTATTAGCTTAATGTCGTACAATTAATACCTTCTCGGTACTCCCTCTTCATCCAACAAGTAACACTGGTAAGGGCCAACCTATCTGTTAAAGGTAAACCTTGTCCGGTTCAACAAAAGAATGAAATCACTCTAGATCTATTATTTCTCGGAACAGAATATTCCCATTTGCATAACGTATTCCTCCTTTGACAAGTTGCCAGGAAGAAACACCTCATGCCCATTCTTCACAGAGCTCTTTCTAAGATGGCATTAAGAATAGAAGAAATTACCATGGTGGCCTCAACCCTATTATTCTCTCCCCTTGCACCTCCTGGCCCCTCCTGATTTACAGTATCATGCCTTTTTGAGAGTTCTGTCACTGAAATGCCCAGGTAATGGACAAAGGGGAGCCTCCTACATAATGTAACCTCACACAAAGGAAACTTGTTCATAGGTTGCAATACGAGGGTCAAATGCAGAGCCTATAACCCTTGGGTTGGTTGAGAAATAATAGCTGGAGTCGAAATTTGAATAAAACTTAAATCTAAACATAGTCAAATGATCTATGATCTACTTGTCTAGGGACAAGTAGAGTAGTAGACCGATAACATGCTTAAATACCAAGGGAAAGCAAACAGTTGCTACTCTCGGGGGAGCGCTGTGATATTAAAAATTACAGCTTGTAGGAAAATGGGTGTCTTTCCTTAAAATATAAGTGTGCAAGATAATGCTCATGATGATTCTAAATAGAAGTGTTCTGGTTCTTGAGGAAATGGGCAAGTGAACCATTTATGAATAAAGACTTCCTCTATCAGTAGGCAAGTGTGATGGTTAATTCTGTGTGCTGACTTGACTGGGCCACAGAAGGCCCAGGTATTTGTTCAAACATTATTCTGACTATGTCTGCGAGGGTGTTTCTGGATGAGATCAACATCTGAATCATAGACGGTGTCAAGCAGATTGCCCTCCATAATGAGGGTGGGCCTCATCCAATCAGCTGAAGATCTGGATAGAATGAAAGGCTGACCTTTCCCCAAGCAAAGGGAATTTCTCTTGCCTGACTGCCTTCAGACTGGGAATCAGCTTTTTTCTGCGTTTGGACTCAAACTGAAACACCAGCTCCCTGCATCTTTGGCCTTTGGACTGAAACTAACCATCTTCTCTCCTGGGTCTCCAGATGGCTGCCCACAGATCCTGGAACTTGTCACCCTACATAATCACGTGAGTCATTTCCTGATAATAAATCTCTCTATGTGTACATTTATCTATACATCTCTACACTATATATATACTTCTGTATACTATACACAGTTGTGCCTTGGACAACACGGGGATTGGGCTGTTGACCCTATGGCAGTCAAAAATCCATGTATAACTTTATAATCACCCCCTCTGAATCTGAGGTTCCAAATCTAAGCTTCCAAATTCATGGCTCTGCATCCTCAGATTAAACCAACCTTGGATCCCTGCAGTACTGCAGTACACATTGATTGAAAAAATCCATGTATAAGTGGATCCACGCAGTTCAAACCCATGTTGTCCAAGGCACAACTGTGTGTGTGTGTGTGTGTGTGTGTGTGTGTGTGCGCGCGCGCGTGTGTGTGTATCTCCATCCTACTAGTTTTGCTTCTCTGAAGAACCCTGTTCTACAGCAGCACAGCTGTGGAAAGAGCTCATATACAAGTAGAGACAAACCATCCCGTGCCCCATTGCATGAGAGGCGTCACACCCATAGAAGAACCAGGGTCAGAGCATCAGGACTCTCCATGGTGTGACCAGTGGTGCTATTTGGCTACTAGCCACGTGACATCCCCAAGGCTTAGAGACCCTTTAAATTTTCTGTGCCTTCAAATCGGTTTGGTAATTTTTCCAGTTGCCATTTGAGCACGTGTTTGGCATGTGTGCTTCTGAAGGAACCGACTGGACAGCTGACGGAGCAGAGCACCCAGGCTGGAATGCCGTCTGCCTCCTGCAGGTAAGTGTTCTCATCCTCAGCTGGATGCTTTAATTTTGGAGATTAAAATATGGGGTATACTTGTGTCATTGGTTTACTAAAATAAAGCTGTCATTTTCGATTACTCAATCATGAGGGACAGCTTTTAAAAAACGGAAATGCAGAATTTCAAGCCCTGATTGGTTGGCTTCTGTTTCCTCATTTGTGGGGCAGGTGGTTCTCAATTTACAAATGGGACACGGGTTGATGGTGTATCAGCCGGCCGATCTTGATATTACAGCCCTTGTTTATCCTTCAGGGGCCCTAAACTTGGACAACTCAGAAAGCTCTGGAAGACAGAGCTTTTTCCCCCTTTCCCCTTTTTATCTGTAAAAGGGGAGTGGGTTATGTTCCTGGAGTTGCTGTAACAAAGTACCACCGTCTGGGTGGCTTAAACAAAAGAAATTCATTCCCTTGCTTCTGGAGGCCAGAAGTCCAAGATCAAGGTGTCAGCAGGGTTGGCTCCTTCTGGAGATTCTGAAGGTGGACCTGTTCCAGGCCTCTCTCCAGCGTCTGGTGGTGGCCAGCAATCCTTGGTGTGGCACTGCATCCCTCCAGTCTCTGAATCCATCAGCATGGGACGGTCTTCCCCCTGGGTCTCTACATTTTTCTCTTTCCC
>NW_006775077.1:1481355-1490706 GCF_000442215.2 Lipotes vexillifer | reverse complement strand
CCCTCTTTTCTTATAAGGACACCAATCATACTGGATCAGGACCCACGCTAACCCAGTATGACCTCAAATTAACGAATTACACCTGCAAAGACCCTACACCTACACCTGCTCCTCACAGAGGCTTTGCAGCCTCTGAACACACTTATGAGGAAGAAGCTATAATGGTCGTTATTTTGTAGGATGTTCATCAAACATACATGCGTCCATTTAGGTCACCTTATCAGAAAGGTGTCTAGTGACAAGATAGCACCGCCCCTGGCCTACGACCCTCTCTCCCCACCCTGTTTTGTATTTTCCTTAGGAGCACTGGCTACCCCCTGGCATAGTGTGTACAGTGGGCCCTTGAACAATGTGGGGTTTAGGAAAGAACACATGTAACTTAGGGTAAGCCCTCTGGTTACACAGTTTTGTATCTGCAGATTCAACCAACCTCCGATCTTGGACTACTGTCGTATTTACTATTGAACAACACAAGTATAAGTGGATCCATGCAGTTCAGACCCGTGTCGTTCAAGGATCAGCTGTATTTGGTTGGTTTGTGGTTTTTCTCCCCACGAGACCAGGGATTTTTATCTCTTTGGCTCCCTGCTCTATCCCTGGCACCTAAGATAGGATGAAAAAATCCTATCTTATAAATAAATGAACAACTTTATTCTATAAATGAATGAACAAATAAATGAAAGAAAGGATAGTTTGGGAAACAGAGAGGTTAAATGAATTGCCTGTCACAGCAGATCTAGGACTCAAATCCAGGTTTTTCTGACCCTGGAGCCCCCGCTCCATGAGCAGCTCTGTCCTTGCGCGTTGCAGCCCAACCGTCTCTCACGGTAACCGGCCCCCCATCCCTGCCAAGGTCTCAGAATTCTGGGCAGAACAGAGTTGCTCCACAAGGGGCAAGGCCTTGGGATTCGGTTTTCTTTTCTCTGTACTCGCCTGTGCCCCCAAAGTACTGCTGTGGATAAAACCATTCCCTTTCTAGAACCAATATTTCTGGGGGTTAAAAATAAAAACAGACTTAATGATGCTGTTGTCCAAATGCTTTGTGAAATGTCAGAAAACATACATACAATCTAATGTCAGAGTCTAAAGATCTGAGAGATTATTTTAGTCCAAAACCCTCGTTTTAGCTGAGGGTCCTTGGACATGTGGTCCTTCCAGCTAACTGCAACACATATGGATATCTGATGCACACTTTTTTTTTTCTCAGATTCATAAAGCTTTTTTTTTTGTTTTCCAAAGGAACTAGGAAATGCCTCTGCATTAGAGATCAGGCTACATTTCTTTGTATTTCCCGCACCAGTTATTAAAACAAAATACTGGATGATTTCTTGGTCATTTACTGTCCAGGAAAACCTATTTCAAGTAGCTTGATTTCTTTTGGGGTTTTTTTTAGATTCAGGAAATACAGAACTTTGTTACTCTGTTGACCAATACAATATGAGGAGTAACTCTACATAAACATCTGCCTTTGCTGGACAAAGAGACTTCTTTAAAGAAGTGAGATGGGGAAGCACCGAGCAATTCTGGGGGCAGAGGTTCCAGCCTCGATGTTGGGTAAGGGACAGACTTAACAGTTGTTTAGGGGGGCCTAGAAATTGATTGAAATGCCTCCTAAGAAAGAATCTGAATCATTCAGAAACGCAGCCACGTGCCATGGATATGGGGCGGGGGGGTCAATTTCTCCTCTCAAGAGTAGCATCTTGCGATACCCATGCAGCAGAGGGAGGTGGGCACATCCTACCTGAAATATTCCAGCACTCTCTGTGTCCTGTAGAGGAGGATGAAGAACCGCTTACTGACACGCACAAGTGGATGCAAACGCACACCAAGAGTGCCCTTTGGGGGCCTGCCTGGAATCCCACACAATGCCCTCTGCTGCCCATGGAATTGTGTGAGAAGAGCGACCCTAGGGTCCGGCCGACTGGGAGACACATCACCGCTTCTCCGGGGCCCGGGCAGCTTTCTAGAGGGAATGCCGGAGACGCTGGATGAGTGCTGGGGTCTCAACACAAGCCTAGGAAGCCCGTGAGGCCACAGACGTTGCCTGATTCGTTGTTAGAAACGTTTAGATTCTCTATTTCATATCTGGAGCTCACCGTCCCAGCCATCTCACGCGCGTAGAGCAGCAGAGATTCCAACAGACGGGGAGGGTGGGTCGGTCCCTTTTAAAAATTTGGCCGGCTTGGCTTTCAATGCCTGGCAAGCCGGAGCCGCTCCCAGCAGCCAGGCCCCCTTCCAAGCCGCATCCATCCACATTGCCTTCTGCCAGCCAGTTAGCAGCGCTCGAGGAGCCAGGATTTAAGTGCAGTCTGTTTGCCCGCAATGAGTCGTGGACCCCGCGCTGCTGCCCCGCGCCTTTCTCAGAGAATTAAATTACCTGCTAACCACCTAAAGTGGTCCTGGGAGAACGGGGGTTTCTGCTTTCATTTCCACAGGACAGGAGGGGACGGAAGGGACGGGAAAGGGCAGGAGATGGAAATGGAGGGCAGAGGGCTCTTGGAGAGCGGGGTCTGCTTGGCACCGGGCCTGGCCCTGGGGGGCCGGCAGCCAGTGCGGTCCTGGCAAGAGCTCCTGGCGCCCGCGCTGCTCCTTCCAGGGGTGGGCGGAGTAAACCTGTCGTTACTATGGCAACTAGTCTCCCTGGTTACCTGGAGAGGATGAGTCCTCGGAGAACGGAGCGAGGAGCAGCTGAGGCGAGGTGTGAACGGCCGCTCTGGGCTTGGAGGGCGGCGAGGCTGGGAGGAGAGACGCCTCCGACAGAGCGCCCTGGTTGGAAGGCATCGGGCGGCCCGGCGCCCGCCCCGCCTATACGTGCGCCGGTGGGAGGGGGCACCTGCAGGCACCGCGCCTGAGATCAGGGGTGTGCTTCCACATCGCAGGAGGCCGGCCCGCAGGTGCCGCTCTGGGGACCAACTCTGATTCCTGAGGCTGGTTTCCAGGGCCGTGGGAGGCTTTACAGGAACGATTCCTTAGAGGCAAGTGTGGGTCCGAACATCCCAGGACCGGACCGAGGCTCCAATGAAGGTGATTCAGAGAGATCTAGAGAAATGCGCCATTACCCAGAGGACAGAGAACGCTTCCCCGGTGGAGCGGTGCATTATCAGGAAGATCCAAGTGAGAAGGTGAACTTCACAGGTCCCGGGCTAAACCCCCGGAGTCTCAGCTTCCCGTGTGCTTTTCCGCCTCTGGGTCTCTGCTGGCCTCTCTCTGTCTCTGTCTCTGTCTCTGTACAGAAGTAACTCCAGGCTCACACCTTCCCTCCAGCACAATGTCAGTTTCCTCTTAATGTAAATGCTGAAAGAGCCAGGAAGCCAGTACTTGAATATTTGAGAAGGACCATTTAACTAGCTTCAATCTTTGCCGCTTTATTTCTTGTTGTTAAAAAAAGGAAAAGAAAAGAAACAAAAAAGCACATGCACGGCCCAGAAACACGGCCTCTGCACGGTTCTCCTGTTGGAGGAGCAGCTCAGCTCCATCAGGCAGGGGATGCTATGGACGCAAATTCCCAGGAAAACGTGTTTGTAGAGCAGATTGCATAGAAGGTTGTCCAGGGAATTGAACCCCCTGCAGCCTCCTGTTCCCCACCTACATCAGCCACTTTTCTGTAGCAGGGAGCCTTGTGGAGCCTACAGTGCCGCTGGGATTACTACTCGTCTTGTGAGGAACAGCCTTCCTGCATCCGGCTCACACAGGGGCAGCTCTGGTAGTCACTTTCCCCTTGACGTTGTTGGGAAGATTATCTGGGACTCTCAGCCCATCCCCATGACCCTCCAAACTGCCAAACTCACCCACAGAACAGCCTGTGGTCTGGATGGCTCCCAAGGTCAGGTGACCCGAGCCTCTGGCAGTCCCTCTGCAGGGACCAGGAGACCACACACGGACTACAAGCCTGCGTGCCCCAAGTGAGACCGACAGGACAGTAAGGAGCCCGCAGCCCCTGCTGCCACTAGAAAGCGCATCGCTGGCGCCAGGGCCCTGCCGGGGGAGCACTGAGGCCTGAAGGACCCAGGCTTGGTCACAACACTTTTGCTCCAGGTTTCCCTTCAGGAGCAAGTAACACATACACCTTTGGGGAAATTCAGGAAGTGATGACCTAAGTACGCACCTTTTCTTTGTAGCCTCTGACCCTTAGGAAGGACCTCGAATGTGCCTTAAGGGCCAAATCCACTGGTTTAGCAAAGTCAAAAAAATGGGAATGACCCTGCTTCTATGTATAAGTCCGAAACCTCCTATACCTCCCTTTCACAGAAGTGCAAGGGGATTCATCATGAAGGTTTATAAAAAGCTCTGGAGAAAGAAATCGTTACTCATCCATGCTAAGTATTATTAAGGATGTGGATAACAATATCAAGATAAATATAAAATTAAAAATGCTGTGCGTTTGCTCCATGTGTTAGTAATAACCTTCCGGGCTGCAGCTCTGCTGGCAGGAAGACGTACCCACATTACCCAGTGTTCCTTTGGGGTCATTTGAACACCTGACACAACTGAGGTTAGAAAGTCATTCAAGAGGACTTCTTGTCCAGGCATACAGAATTACACAGACTTAGGTGACTGCCAGGGAGTCTGCTTTATTGGTACCTTTGAGACTGTCTCCTGGGCCATCCAAGGCATTAATAAAATGGAACAGGATTTGTATCCCCTACTCTTAGAGACCCAACGGGGATAAAAGTGCGTGTCTGCTTGGGAACAAATTCCTTGAACGAGTTGCAAAGTAAAAGCACAAAAAAAGGAAAGTGAAGAAAAACGAATTCATCTGCAAACGTTAATGTATGCAAAGAGAAGCAATTTCTAGGTCTAACTGAAAAGCTTGCTTTGTTTTTAACCACCCTCAGAAGCACAAAATAAAGACCCCAGCCATACACCACCACCCATCGTGCAGGGAAGGCACAGAAGGTAACTGCTCATATAAGGCAGAGCAAGAGAAGAACACTAGCCCTGGATCCCAGGTGTCCCAGGATGCAGTGTCGTTGGCTGCCTGGCTTGGATTTAGAATCTGGGTACACCCCATGGGCGCATATTGGGGGAGGAAAACCAGCAGAGAGAACACCGATCCTGAGGCTTCTAAATAGACCAGTAGAAAATGGATGTTTCCCCTAAGAGCTCATGGGCCTAATTAAGATTTTTTGAACTTGATCAAAATGTTAATTACTTTGCACATACTGAGCAAACATATAGATGTCACATCCTATGAATGTTTCTTTCAATTGCCATCCTGGGAAGATAGATGGGAATGGAAAATAGCACCTCATTAAGTAGACTACACATCTCTACCCCCCCTCTCTGGTTCTCCTGGGTGTTACATCTTTGCTGACTATTTTGTTTTTCTTTATAGTCAACCAGGTAGCATATTATAATACCAGTGACTAATATTTATTGAACATTTACTCTGGTAAGGCCCTTTACCTTTGCTTCTCTATTGGATCTGTCAATAAAATTACAAGATGGATTTTAGTATTTGCATTTTATGGGCATTCGTACTCAGAGAGGCCAAGAATGTGCTCTGAGTGACACAGCTGTAAGTGGTGGGGCTCCAGCCAAACCCAAGTCTGTCCGGCTGTAAAGGCCACACAGGCTCCTGCCCCTGTGCCTCCACCTGATGGAGGAAGGAGGGCAAGTGGGCCAATCCTGCTACATCGATACCTGCCCTGGAATACGCTGGCCGCCGGGCTTACTTCACTGGGGAAGCAGAGAGAATTCCATGTGTTTCCACCCCACTGCACATCTCTGTCCTCCTCTTAATGTACATTTTTCCCTGTGAGTGTCTGTGGGTGGGATTGCTAATGGGTTACATGTTTTCCTGGCCGAACCCTGGAAATTCACAGAAACGTGTTCGCAGAAATTGCTCCTGATACGCCTTTAATGGATTTCTAGTGTTAATCAAGGAGATGAATAAACCTAAACCCGGAGTGTCCTTTGCTCCCGTGCACGGCAGCTCCACAGCCTAAAGACCACGAGGACCTCTGTTTTGTGTACCTATCTGGACGCTTTCCTTTTCTTTCCGGAAATGAAATTCTCTCTCCACCCTGTTAAGGTCCTTTGAAGGGCATTCCCCCCTTTCTTCTCTCCTGCTTGTGGGCCGGTCGCAAACTTTACTGTCATCCAGGATTCGCTCTGGGGCCCAGTTCTCAGCGCCCTGAGGGGTGTCCTATCCTGGAGCAGAGAGAACTGCCAGCCAGAATTCGGTTCCTCCAGAAACAGGACTGGCAGGTAATGTCACCCGGTCATCCTTGTATTCAGCAGCTTATACTTCCGATGGATGCGCATTGAATCAGTAAATAAGCAAGCATTCCCTGAGTAACTGAAATGGATGTCCCCATGTCTACTCATCAGCGTTTCGTGCTCTGTGGTCATCCGCCCTCAGCTTCTCCTTCGGGGCCTATTTGCTCTTGTCTTACACACAGTTCTAACAAACTCTGGGGTTTGGCTTTCTCATCCCCAGTATCTGAAAAACAACAAGTTGGAAGGGAGGAGGATGTATTTTCATTGACAAGCATGCAGTCATCAGTGAGAAGGGAAGCTGAAAACATGATTACAAGAAGAGGTGGAAATTTTAAACAGATACAGCCAGCATTACAAAAGCAAGTACGGGAAAACAACCTGAGTCCCCCGCCGTGGTCCTGCAGGATCGAGGCATCACGTCATTGAAGCATTAACATCCATGAGGAGGAACTGAAGTCTTAAAGGTTAAAGTTGGTTCCCTAAACTTTCTTTTAGCAGGAGGGAAGCGTGTGATAGTTGAGAGAAAATGCTAAAAATGTCAACGTGCTGGCATCCGGAGTGATTCCTCTGTTAGGGGAAAGCAACTCACGGGGAATCCCTCACCGCCTTCCTCTCGGAGAGGAGCAGCATGGAGGCTGCTCTGCTTGGATGGAAGGTGGGGCGTGAGATGCTGAACTTGGCCGTCCAGGGCTCCGCTGCTCGCGGCGGCCGCCCCTCCTCATGGACACTCAGTAGGAGACTAAAAACGACCGTCCTTGGAGCCTTCACCAGGATCTGCTCACTGCGGTTTGGTTTTCATTCTGTGCTGCAGGCACTTTCTCTACCCCTCAGTTTAAATTATTTATTTGGCGAAGAAAGTATCACTTCCTTCTCATGTGAAAATAATAAAAGGAAGCATACAATTATGCATTTATGTTTGGTAAAGCATGAATCACTTATGCACAGTTACTCCCTGTCTAATAGTGACGATGGAAATAGTAAGAGTCATAGCACTCATCTGTCTCTCATGGGCTTGACCTTGTGCTAAGCGTGGACACGCATTATCTCAGTTAAAATTCACAACCACCTGAGAAGGGTAACACTGTTATTATTCCCATTTTGCAGAGGAGGAAACTGAGGCCCAGAGATTCAGGTAACTTACTCAAAGTCTAGTAAGGGGTCCAGCCAAGACAAGTTGAGGGTATTATCCTCTTGGTTCCATAACTGATAACACTGAGGATTTACCAGGTGCCTTCGTAGGTTTAATCTTATGCATGTGGCACCAGCCAGAGAGCCCAAAGCCTGAGGGTGTTAACTTTGAGGGGATTCATTCCACACCCGGGTGGAAGGGGGGTTCCTCCAATTTTTTTAACTGCTTCTCAGCTTAGATCAGAAAAACCGACATTGTTTTAATTTCCACACTGGACCAGTGTTTGTTGCATCCCTTTGGTGGCTTTACAGAGAAGAGCTTTCAGAGGGAGAAGTCTGGAGGCAGAGAAACTAGTGGGAGGCTGTTTCGAGAAGACCCAGGAGAGGTTGGTGATCATGGCCTTACAGGAGCCCTTAGATGTGAGAGAGCCGGGCGGGGGTGGGGTGTCACAAAATGGTACATGGCTGTAGAGTGTGTGTGAGCGGGAAGCTGGAGGGAACTGTCAGTGGGAGGAAGAGAAGGTGCCCGGGATGATGCTGAGTTGTCTTGGTCGAGCACAGGGCAGGTGTTGTTCCCTGACACAGAGAACGTGTAAGGAGGGGCAGGTCTGGAGAAGTCAGTCAAATCAGACCTAGGAGTTGCAGCAGGGAATAAAGTTTCTGCAGCGACTTCGGGGTGCGGAAAATGCTTCTGCAACTTTTAAAGCCTTCATGTGCATGAAGAATTCCCCTGGGATATGTCCCTGGTCATAGCCTTTTTTATCCCCAGAGAACCTGTGGTTAAGATGTACCAGCATTCTTGCTTGTAGCCCACAGGGTGTGTATTGTTTTCCAGTACATACTTTGGAAAACCTTGTCCTAACTCTCAAAGGAGAGGCATAAAGCAAAGTACAGTAGGATCCTAGAGAACAAGAAAGTTTAATTCCAGGAAGCAGTGTTTGAGTTATATGAAAAGGGTGCATCAGCTTTCAAAGGGCAGAGACGGCAGGACAGCCGAGCCGGTGTCTCTCCACTTTCACCCTGGGGAACTTTCTACACCGAGCTTCCCTGGGGGCATCTGACACCCTTCTCCTGAGCGGCTCTCCCACACCCCCGCCCCCCAGCCAGCCCGACCCTGGATGGGTCCTTGATGGCGCTCTCGTTCTCTCTCATGGAAATCTGTCCTTTCCTTGCACTTGCCCTTATCGGAGTTTGGGATTGTCACCCATGGGTTTGCTCTTCGTCTGTCTTTGGTCCCAACCCCTGGTGTGGGCTTTCCAGGGGAGCAGGATGCTGTCTGACTTACAACTTTGTTCCTGGAACAGCCAGTCCCTCAGTAAATGTTTGGTAATTATTTGTTCCCTCATTATGTGCAATTAATCATGGATGGAAGGAAGGGTATCAGTAAGCATTACAGATGGGGAAACTGCAGATATGCTGACAAATGGTCTCTTAAGACTAAACTTAGAGGTTATGAGACCTGATGGCACAAGCTGGTTGGTGTCTGATCTAGGAGAATCCTGGAACACTATACACGGGACTTGGGCTTCATGCTTGTGTGACAGATGTGTAGCCTTCTGTGGATACAAATGAAGAGAGAGGCTGCCATCAGCAAAAAATCTACAAACAATAAATGCTGGAGAGGGGGTGGAGAAAAGGGAACCCTCTTGCACTGTTGGTGGGAATGTAAACTGATACAGCCTCTATGGAGAACAGTATGGAGGTTCCTTAAGAAACTAAAAATAGAACTACCCTATGACCCAGCAATCCCACTACTGGACATATACCCTGAGAAAACCATAATTCAAAAAGAGTCATGTACCACAATGTTCACTGCAGCTCTATTTACAATAGCCAGGACATGGAAGCAACCGAAGTGTCCATCAACAGAGGAATGGATAAAGAAGATGTGGCCATGACCTTTCTCTTCTCTGTGCCCCAGTCCAGCAAGATTCTTCATCCTTCTATACCACAGTCCATGCTTTCCTGTCTTCATCCTTGCTCCGTCGTTCCACCAGGAAT
>NW_006775077.1:1476976-1481260 GCF_000442215.2 Lipotes vexillifer | reverse complement strand
CCCTAACCTATTTCTCATCTGTTATTTGTTTCCACATAGTGTTTCCTAATCCTTCTAATCAGATTTATAGTCACTTTCTTGCTCACTTACTTTTTCATTCTTGTTTTCCTTTAACCTCTGTAACATAAAATCAAATATAAGTGCTTTAATGTGGTACAAAAGAAGTTATATTTGTTCCATGTGGCTGACCTTTTCCGTCACTGTCTGATATTTGATACTCAAATAAAAGCATAAATCTGCTTAAAGATACTCCAGCAAGTGCTACGACTTGCCTTTGTGTCTGCATATTTATGACCTAACATAGTTTGTCTATTCAAAGATTGACATAGACACGTAGACACATGCACAGAGACATCATGCACTACTTGTGCTTGACTAATTTGCTTCATTTGATGAGTGTTTCTCACACCATCACCTGGCTAGAGGCTCTAAACCCCACATTTGTATTACTGTAATTCCTTGTGCCTATCACGTTACCACTACATACAGAAATGAATTCTCACGATCTGCTACATGTTGGTCTCTCCACCTAGACTTTAAGTTCCTTGGGGGCAAATCCTGGCTCATACCTTTCTTTAAATCTCCAACATCTAGTAGAACATGGTACATAGCAAGAGCTTTCTAAGCTTAGTTTAATTAAGTAATGAATATGTATGAGCTTTTTGTTATAATTATGTTTAGTTGCAAAAACTCCTAAAAGGCAGAGACAATACTCAACTAAGACATAGCTCAGTGATCAATACCCCCTGGTGGGGAAAGGTCCAAGCAGGTCACCATGGATTCTTCCCCTTAATCTTCATCCTGCCTCTCCTGGTTGGATAACCCTGGGCAGATCACTTAACCATGGAGCATTTCCACCATCTGTGAAGTGAGAGGACTGGGCTAGCTGGTCCCCAGGGACTCCTCCAGCTCAACAACTCCATGAATCTTTGGACAATATGTGACTTACTGAACAGGAAATTTCCTTTATAACCATTTCCTGATTTTTTACTTATATATACAGTAATATGTTTTTTAAGCCTGTATTTTACATTCAGGAGTAATCTGCAAATATCTAAACATCTTTCTAGTCTAATATTTAATCCAGTAATCATTTTACCTCACTGATAAAGTGGATTCACCATCTTGGGATAAAAAGTTTGAGACGCTTATAAGGCAATGATTTATTTGGAGCACTGGGTTCCTTTCTTTTCCAATAGAACTTTTAAACTATTTCAAGTGTGACTACAGTGTAGAGAGATACCGTGGTCCTCACTCTAGAGAGGAAAAATTAAAGCACAACAGTTTCAAAGTAGAGGTAACAGACAATAGAACATGCATTCAGAGGCCATCAGGAAAGGCCATTCCTTCTCGTTGTTGAAAGACACTCAGAAGAACAAACTCTTCCTGCATATATGCACCACAAGAAACTATCACAGATGAAACTGCTTTCACTGTTTATCTGGTATAGACACAGCTTTTGAGTATGTTACGAACCTTTTCACCTTGAAGCAACAGTATTTTCAGGAAGGAAAAGTCAGTTTTGTGCTAGCATCTGAGAATACCAGCGTATGGTGTTTTATGTTGTTACGCAAGTTCATTAGCATTATTTGGTGCAAAGAATGTAATTTTCAGGAAGTTAAACAAATCTGCAAGTGAGAAATCTGGCATTGTAAAAGAAGCAAAAGCAAGAACAAGAAACTTTGACTCTGCCTCAGGAGATTTTAGAGCAGGTGAGAAGATGTCTCAGGTGACGCACAGTGATGCGACCACGTAGAGGACACAGGAAATGCTGAAAAGGTCAGAGATTCGGCTGATTCAGACACATGATTAACTGTGAGAATGATGGCTGAAGAGTTCAATTTATACCAAGGGACAGATGCTCACATATTCTGAAAGAAAACGTGAACATGAGGAAAGTTTCCGTGGAGACTGCACCAAGCGCTTTGAGTGACGAACAGGAACAGCAAGGTCTTGACGTTTGTGCTGAGCTTTCAGAGGAAGGCTGGGTGATACAGTGCTTTAGGAAGAAAAGAGTGACCAGGAGTGAACCAAGGAGCAAGAGAACTGAGACTCAAGAGAAAGAGAGGCTTTGGCAGACACATCACATCCCCAATACTCCCCCGCAAAAAATCCTTTATTAAATCATCGTTCAGTTAGTCAATACACAGTGGGTGAGCTCACACTAGGTATACAGAATTATGTTGAGCATAGCAAGAGCTATAAATACGAGAAGACCTCGTGCCTGCCTTCTAGCTCTTCATAATATGATGAAGGAAAGTAAGACAAGCATAAGAATCATGATAAATATCACGATATGAGGCAGGAAATGGTGAGTGGTGAGGAATCGCACAGCCTAGCACTTTTATGAGGCACCTACAGCTCTTTTCAGAATGAATACCAATGCGTTTCTTTTCTATCAGCGGTATATTCAACTTATCTTTCAAAGTAAAATAATATACTGTTGTATTTGGAAGAAATTCTGGGGTGAACTTTGGTATTATGCAAAAGGGGGACATGATGATGAGTATCTTCACTATCCAGATTGCTTCAGATTGCACTTTGCTCTAAATTGTTTTTGTTGTGTTGCTATGCTGGATCGCACAGATGTAAAACAAAAATTTAAATAGACTTTAGAGGAATAGGTTTCCCACTTCTGAGAAAAGTCAAGAAGATGTGATGTAAGTTTTGAAGGGATTCTCCAAAATGAATCCATCGATGGCTTCTCCAAAGGATGTCTCTAAGTAGGATGATGTCCATTTCCTCATTGGAAAATTTGGCATATTTATTGTAAAAAATCATCACTTAAGATCATATATTTTATGAGTTTATTCCTTCAAAAGAAAACGATGCACTGAGTTCTTATAGTGTGCCTGGCATCTGGTAGAGCTAGATTTATGCATCTATCTCATCTAAAGTTTATAGACTGCTTAATTTTCATCAACAATCAGCAAATTAGTGGATTCCATGTTGACTTACATTTGAACCTAAAGGCTTATTTATTTTACCATCCACATTAAGGAAACATTATAGAGAGCTTTTAAAAGAAAAACAAATAGCTTTGGGGTCACAGGAGTAGAAAGAATCCCAATCTATCATTCATCCAGGTTCAGCAAACATTGCATTATGAACCAGTAGCCCCTAATGAGGACAGCTCCAATATACTAAACAAATACGCCATTATACTTAATTGACTTAGATAGAAATCTTCTAATTTCCTGATTGTTTATGGACTTGAGCCCATTGTGGATGACAAAGTGGCGTATATGTGTGTTTGTGACAAGCATGAAGGGATATCTTAGGTATTAATGATGAAATGAATACATTTTACCATGTGCACCCAAGAGGAGACAAATAAGCATTGGACACTGCTTTGCACTCATTCTAATTCAGACCAGAGCATCATTAAGAATGATACTCTTACATATCTTCAGCCTGTATGAATTTAGGGGTTTTTATAAATGTAGAATGCACCAAGAATGTAGTAATATGAGTAAAATATTACCAGACGTAGCCAAGAGGAAAGCAGAAGTGAGGAAATAGATGAGCAACCATGTAATATACTGAGCTAGATACTTTCAAATAAACCAGTGTTAAAGCAACCAGAGTAGTGATGAGAATCAAAATCAAGCACCTGACTTATGATTTGTGAATGATATCCTCATCATCTTCTGTTCCAGTGACTACTTGAGAGGCAAATGACTTCGGAAGAAAAAAGGCACTTACATTTTAAAATCCCAGAAAACCAATAACCTTATTTGGCATTCTGGATAAATGCTTTCTTTTCTGTTGGGCATTACCATGAGTTATGACCCCAATGACCAGTGATATTTAAAGGTCTTTGTTGTTTTTGGCTTTAAGAATCTAGTCATGGACGTTTTCACATAATGAAAATAACAATCTTGTTTTGGAATGTGTTACAATATAGCTTAAACATACAAATAAATAAATGTATGAAGTCTAGACCCTAAGGCTGCCTCTGGGGTTCACTTTTGTTAATTATTGTGTGCCCCAGGTTGTCTTAGACATTTGAGCTTAGTTTTTCTTAAGGTAAAATGAAAAAAATTTGACTTACAGAGAGATGAGAACTAGCCTCCATAAAAATGGGTCTGGAGCTTCCCTGGTGGCGCAGTGGTTGAGAGTCCACCTGCCAGTGCAGGGGACATGGGTTCGTGCCCTGGTCTGGGAAGATCCCACATGCCGTGGAGCAGCTGGGCCCTTGAGCCATGGCCGCTGAGCCTGCGCATCCGGAGCCTGTGCTCTGCAACGGGAGAGGCCACAACAGTGAGAGGCCCGCGTACCGCA
>NW_006775077.1:1466995-1476875 GCF_000442215.2 Lipotes vexillifer | reverse complement strand
GGGTACCCAAAAAAAAAAAAAAAAAAAAGGCTCTGAAGATCCTAAAAGGCTGAACTTCAGCAAAATGATTCGTAGCAGCTATTCATCAAGCATTTATTTTGGTTAAGGTTGTAATGAAGACTTTTTTTTCCTTTTGCTGGGAACCACTATTTCATGGTTGCCATGAGTTATTCGAACAAAACTGCCAACCAAAATTCCCATATTCAGTCATGGAAGATTGTGAGGTATTTTAAGTGAGTAGCAACCTTGGTGAATCCAAATGGAAAAGAATCTATTGTAAATAAAGTGTCTGATGTAGTCAGTGCCAACATTTCTCCCCCAAATAATTTGTTGGTGGTATTTATGGTGTGGGTGAGTGGGAGGTGGGTTATGACTGCAGTTGAATTATTTTAACCCATCCATTTCAGGTGGTTGGGAAAAATGATAAATAGAGGGGAGAAATGTGTAAAAGGAGGAATAAGGAGAAAAACTTTGTAACAATGTTAGCTTAATTTAAGGAGGTACGCATGTAATTTAAATTAAATTCACTTACTCCATCTTGGAGGCTATGCCACCCAAATTTACATGATACATAGATATAAATGAAAATGAATATGCCCTCAGACCAATGAAAGGAAATATTCTTGGTCTAAAAAAAGAAAGCTAGCATTGCAAAAAAACTCCCTGTAAAATTACACCACTGAGATCTTTCACACGCCTTTAGAAAGCAGAGGGTTCATAGATTTTGCCCTGAAAATTCCAACAATCATTGTCGTACTGGGAGGGATCTGACAAATTCTTATTGTACCATCTGTTCGGATTTCTGGAAGCTTAATTCTACCCTTCTATTTACAGGAAATATGTGTTTATAACATGGAGGGGGGGGGGGAACCCATCCCTTTTTAGGCTCCTACAAGGTAGGCTGGTTGGAAAAAAACGAATAAGTCTAGCCAGTACAACAAGCTATAGGAGTCCTCTTAACGGACTTTGGAGAACAAAATTGACAATTTATTCTGCAAAACATATTCACTTTTTATTCATTGTTATTCTTTACTCCATCTAAATAAGCTCCTTGTTGTAACAGGTGATAAATGTGTTTGTAGTTTTTGTATATTTCAGGATAACAGGATATGAGGTAAGGCTTCTATACAGTAGTATATGGAATTTTATCTTGTTTGCTCAATAAACACATCCGTTGACAGCACCTACATATTTTGACCCACATTTACCCATTTTGAATACAGCTGTCTTCATTTCAGAAGACAGCTTCTCTTGCAGTGTGCCGAGTATCTGCTACATCTGAGGCTCTGCAGAATGCATTTTCTCAGTGCTCTGAAGCTGGCAACTTCGTGCCAGCCACCTGTGCAGTTTCCATTGGTACAAACACACAATGAGGCTCAGAATAAGTTACATCAGGCTGCATAGCAGTAATTCATGTGCAGATATAAGATTAAACGATATAAATAAAAAGCCAGAAACTGTGATTAGCATTCAGAAGCAGGATCAGTAAATTTCAGATGAGATAATAAACCAATGTAGGTAATTTAACGACTGTTTAAAATACATTAGAAATATCTAGTTTCATCTCAGCGTAATTTGTTGGACATTTTTTGCCGTACGCGGGCCTCTCACTGCCGTGGCCTCTCCTGTTGCAGAGCACAGGCTCCGGACGCGCAGGCTCAGCGGCCATGGCTCACGGGCCCAGCCGCTCCGCGGCATGTGGGATCTTCCCGGACCGGGGCACGAACCCGTGTCCCCTGCATCGGCAGGCAGATTCTCAGCCACTGCGCCACCAGGGAAGCCCTTGTTGGACATTTGATATTTGAGTGTCTTGGAGGAAATCTAAATTACTATAAAATAGGATCAACAGGAATCAACAGTGACATATTCATAGCAAGCCCAAGTGAATGCATGCTTTTAAAATACCTTCAGGTTCACTGAAAAAACAAGTTTTTTATTTTAACACGTATGTTGATTTGGGAAGAGCTATAAAAAAATGAATAGCCTGCCTCATTTTTCTAAATCATATGAACATTAACTTGCATATATATAACAAAAAGACCTATGTCTCTTTCTGAATTAATCATTTCCATTAATAAGAGAATCTTTTAAAAGTAAGCTCACTCTTCCACAGTGGCTTTCACAAAATCCTATCTTTCCACCTGGAAATATTCTGTGGTTCTGGAGGATTGTTATGCCTTGGCTCTTCCTTTTCTATAAACGGAGGCATCGGAGGGTGGCACAGAACCAGGAAATCTAAGCAGCTGCCTATGTGTGTCACATCCTGGACTCTACTCCTTAGGAGAGAAATTAATTTTTTTCTTTCTTTCTTTTTCTTTTTTTTTTTTTTTTTTTGAGTAACTGTAGGATTCCAAGAATGAAAACAATCCTGAGAAATAGTGAATCCCTATCTAATAGGGGAAAAATTAATTTTTTTTTTTTTTTTTTTTTTTTTTTTTTTTTTTTTTTTGAGTAACTGTAGGATTCCAAGAATGAAAACAATCCTGAGAAATAGTGAATCCCTATCTAATAGATGGAAGGAGATTATACCCCTGCATTTAGGGACGTATGGTGTATTTAGACAACTTTCTACCATTACTAAATCAGAATACGTTTGGGCGGGTACTTTTCTGCACTGCTATTGCCATTATAGAAAATCTTGATATTTGTAAGGGGCTTAGAGTTTCTGGAGCAAAGGATTCCCTTGGAGATTTTGTTTTTGTTTTTGGTGGGAGAGGTGAGGGGACAGATGTGGTAAATATTCAACTCTTCAACAAAATGGCAATGGCCCATAACTAGTTAAGCATATTTTTATTGCTAAAGGGAAAGTTTTTAAGTGTTTTTATGTCCTGGGTATGTTTTATTGCATTTTTGGTTTACAATAAGACAAAAATCAATGAATGCTGTTTGAGTTTTATGAACCCTCATAAAGGCAAGAATGTATGTGTACACAATTATTTAGACATTCAGTTTACATGCATTATGTTTATGGAATCTCTCCATAACAGTAACAAATGTCACATTTGCATTGTACCCACCTCTGAGGACTTCTGATTTTCACAGGCACCATTTCATTAATGTTCACAATGTTCTGGAAACACCGAATGAGGATGATAAGTTTTCCTGTTGGTGCCGCAGCCTGAGAACCAGGGCCCAGAGAGATTGAGCAGCCTGCTCAAGGTCACACAGAAGATCCTAGGATCCCACAGGGGGTCACAGCAGGACACTTTCCATAGATCATCATAGCCTTAAACAAAAGAAGAAAGTAAAGCACTGAATTCCAAAAGGCCAGAACACTTGATGTAAATCCTTGGGGCCTCAGTTGCTTTGCATATGCATATCGATTTCAATTTGAAAGAAATATTTCCTTATGTTGTAAACTACACAGCTACCTAGCCATCTCATCTGCATCACAAAAATGAAAATACACACACACCAAAGATTTCTGATTGCCTCATGCAAGACTTTTAACAACCCATAAATAATTGGGAGGCTCTGAGTTTGTGTTTTTTATCTTCTTTTCTTCATTTGTCAATTTTTCATAAAATCAGAAATTAAGAGGACCACCGCCCACACATGCACCCCAATAACAGACCAAGGAGAAAGGAGGCCCGCAGGGTGAGCAACTGGCTGAGGCCACGTGTGCCAGGTTTCTCTTCCCGCCCTTTGCACCCTGGGTTTTTGGAAAGAAGTCACAATGCACAGCCCACACTTACGATTTGGAAAATTATGGTCCACCACCTTCAGGGAGCAGTAGACTGATATTTTTATTTATGAGATTTAATGCGTAACTCTTGAAATCAAACAGCAAAGTAAAAAGTGCATGTGTCTGATGCTCAGTGTTTACAATGGCTGTTTCCCATTCCCTGTTGCATGAAC
Source organism: Lipotes vexillifer (assembly GCF_000442215.2). Classification (NCBI taxonomy): domain Eukaryota; kingdom Metazoa; phylum Chordata; class Mammalia; order Artiodactyla; family Lipotidae; genus Lipotes; species Lipotes vexillifer. Next base: position 1,473,017 of record NW_006775077.1, on the reverse strand, counting down.
ATAGGACTGGGATGCACTTCCCACCTACAGAGCCCAGAGATAGTCGAGATACATGGTGACGTTAGTGAGGGACTTCAGGGACCACAGACACTGGGAGGTGGAAGCCCCTAGAGGTCGTCGGTTCACCCCACTCTGACCAGAGGTGGACAGAGCATCCTTAGCAGCTCAGGGCCAGCAAGGCCTCACCGGGCAGCTGGGAAGTTGTGCTACGTACGATGCCACAGGATGAGGGCAAGCGTGAAACGTAGTAAATGAGGTTAAACAACATGCCAATAAGAAAACTAGAAAATAGAATTTTAGGCTTATGTTCGGTATAATTAAACTAAAGTATATTTCTGTTCATGTAAGTTTGTCCACAGAAAAATATTAAAAGGAAATATAAAGTAATAAAATTCTACATTCAGAGGGCTCAAATCATTGTGTTATTTAATTTTTGGAAGTTCTTATATTTAATCTACATTCTTCCACTCTATTCTGGAAATTTTTACAGAAAGAAAAAAGAAAAAATAAGAAAACACCAAATGAGGATTTATCCTGTGACCTTGCAAACTACAGTTTTCCTGCTTGAAATACCACACGAGGTTCATTCAGCTTGTCGCAAGCCTTTCTTCTTTCTACTCTCAAGTCCATATAAACAAGAGCAGAAAGACACATTTGCACACAGATTCACGTCTTGGTCAGTCTCGGGGGCCCAAGAGCTTCAGACCCCCAGCCTGCCTTCATATGGGGCTTATTCAGAGGAAATGTGCCCCAGTCACTGTGGGCTTGCACATTCTTCTGGTCCACGGTGGCTGCCCGATGGTGAGCCATGAGTGTGGCTGCGTGTCACATGGCAGGAATAACCACAGCCCAAGTCAGTAGTGCGAGGCAGACAAATGAGCCCCGAGATGCCTGGAGTTCTCTGATGCTCCTGTCAGCTCCTGCCTCTCCTAGGGATGGGTACTTTGTTCGGAAGCCATCAGTCACAGTGACTCTGACCTTTGGGGTATATGCTAGACTGTTTCCATCATGAGATGTGCGTTTGCTTCCAAAGAAATGATCAGTGTCTCTGTAACTGATGAATTTATGAGACACAAATAAAAGAAAAATGGTCTTTAAAAAGCACAGCATGTCTAGAGGTGGGCTTGGGGAGACCTCCTTCCTGAGTTCTCCCCCAGTGGGGCGGAGGAGGGGGGTCCCAGCAGACGGCCTCCGTCCCTCATGAGGGAAACACTGGACGCTGTATGAAACTCACACATTCTGAATTTCTAAAATGTTAACTCCTTTTCCACTGAAATTTAGACTACAACTGGAAGATAAGATTGCTTACATTGGGCTACGGAAGTATTGATGACAGAATAATAATTTAAAAGCACCTCTGCTCTCAAATTGCCAAAAAAAACGAAGCCCAAACAAAATATACTAAACAAACAAAATATACTACAAGTTAGTATATTTCCATGAGAATTGCCTATCATAGAGAAAATTCAATGTTAAACGCACAGTTATTGGCTGTTGTCTTACAGAGATCAAAGTTCAAAGAAGAGGCTATCCGGAGAGTGGGCTGTGATTCAAGGTAGGTTTTTAAATGGGTTTGATAAAGTCTTGTAAAAAAGCCAAAAGAGACGCTGCAATTTTAATGCTAAGTGGCTTTGCATTGGAAAAATGCCCAAGGGCTGTGTCTAGCACAGTCGCTTACTAATGATTGACTGGGAGATCAATGGGGAATGAATGTATACATAGGCTTTGTCACCACCTGGACACTCACTCGGCTGGCTGGTGTGTGATCGGCCTTAAGCAGCCGAGGCCTGTGTCCTGCCCTCCGGAGGCCGCCCCCAAACCCCCCGGGCACCAGTGCCGGGGATGCGCAGGGCCTGAGGTGGCCACCGCCAGCTCCTCGGAGACAGGCAGAGGTCCCCTTCCAGAGTTGGAGGGGAGGAAGCAGGTTAGAGAGGAGGTTTTATGGGTCTTCATTTCAACACTGCACCAGGTCACTGCCAAATGAATCAAACACTCCTGAGCCCCAGGGCAAGCAAGGCGAGGAAAGCCTGGGAGCGCGTGGGGACCAGCGGGCGCTCCAGGGAGATGCTCCTGGCTCTTCCCCTTCCTCTTCCTTCTCTCCCGGCTGTTCCCGGGGGCACCTTGTTCCTCCTTTGCCACCCAGCCTCTGGCCATGGGGTCAGTCTAAATCCCCCTCCTCAAGTAGACATACCCTAAGGCCTTTTGCTGGTCCCCATAAATTCGTCATCTTTCTAGTGGGGCGGGTCCATCCCCCAAAACAGCTGCCTGGGGAGCGTCTGGCCGGTGCGGACCCTGACTGCGAGAGGGAGAGCAATCTAACTGAGCCTCTCTTGCGACAGTAAATAAAAGGGGTAACGCAGAACGATGCCCGGGCCCTGTTGTTACGGTCAGTTGCTTACATCAGGAACAGTAACACAGAAAGAGCAAGTACAACCTCGGGGGAGAAGCGCGTCTGGTTTTCTCGACTCAAAAGTCATAAACATTTTTTAAAAGGGAGAAAGAAAGAGAGAGAGAGAGAGAGAGAGAGAGAGGAAGGAAGGAAGGAAGGAAGGGAGAGAGAAAGGGAGAGAGAAAGAAAAGGAGAGAAAGGTAGAGGAGAAACCACACAGGCAGTTTTTCTGAGCTCAGGGTAGGGACGGGAGCTGAGGCATGTAGGCAGCCTGTGCCCCAAGGCAGAGCCTAGGTGGGCAGTGGGGACACTGGCCCGAGGACCCCGAATCTGTGACCGCGCCCCTCTCCACCTCAGGCTTTGTGTTCAGAGCTACGATTAGTATTGGGAAGCAGCCATTGTTAACTGATCAGCTAATGTTTATAAAGTGCTTGAAAGACAAGAGAACTATAAACAAGTTTACTAATATTCGTTACTGCTATTAGTAAGTTAATATGCTTTTTGAATGTTCGCTTAAGTGCACCGTGGCTCTTTCTTTCTAATGGTTACAGTGAAGCTTCTCCAGCAATTGGATCCCTGCTTCCTGATCGCCTTCCTCCTCTGCTCGCCCAGGGACCAGTGACCTTGGGTGCAGGGCTCAGGCCTCCTCATGCCCGGGGGTGATGCCACAGCCGTGTAGAGCCAAGCTTGCCGGGAGTGAGGGTGTGGCAACTGCTGACAACTTGTTGGTATATTTGTTTCTGATTCATCGTTTTAATTGTCAAGAAGTTTCTTCTGATGAAATCTTCCTCATCGGTAACCACTGCTTGCCCCCAAGATCTTTTTATTCCATTGGAGACAAGATATTTTCAATACTTTCCAGTATTCTCTGAACACGATGACAGGCTGCCCCTGCACCATATACTCAGTCAGCAGTGATGTGCACCTCGTGTGTGCACCAAAATTCCAGGCAGTTTGGTGGCCTCATTGCCTGACACTTTAATCCAGGTTTGAGCTGAGAGCATCAGCAATTGCCACATCTCCAAATTTTGCCTATTTTTCAAGTCCCCTTCATGCCCTCCTCCATCAGACCTTCCCAGATCTTTCTAGCTAGAAATGGTCTCATCTTTCTATGGCCTCTTGCAGACTTTTCTGTAAACTATTTTTATGTCACTTATACATTCAACTTTCTTGTTATCCATGTTGGTGATTTATCTCCTTAAGGCAAAGACTAGGTCTTGGTCATTGGTTTATCATAAAATACCTACACACAGTACGTTCTCAATGAATATTTAATGACTAACTTCAGAAGTTCTGACTGCATTTACCCTGAAGAACTACTAGAAAGATTTTTGAATCGTAAATGTAATTACTAGCAGATCTGTAACATCCCAAAGTAAGATTAATATTCTGGATCAAAATTTCCCCATCCTTGATTCTGCACAATAAAGATGACATATCAACATAGGAAATATTGTATTGACAAAAGGATTAAAGGAGATTTCTAGTAAAGTGGCAGACTGGCTCCAAACACATAAAAATGCTGGGTGAAATACAGAAAAATTAAAAAAAATCATACCACATTTGGAAGAAAGGGAAATCTGCATTGAAAGGGAAATCCAGAAATAGAGAAGTCCAGGACAGGGTGAAAAGCAGAGAAGACTCCCAAATATCCCCCAGGGGTGCTGTTCCATGGGGTCTCTGAGCCCCTCTAGCCAGGATGCATTGTTTTCTGCCCAGTGGGTGAGCTGGGACCACTAAAACTTTACCAGCTTGTGCTGGGAAGCAGCAAGGAAGCTTGCCACCTGGCCAGGACCTTGAAGGGAAGGGGAAAAGCATCTGGGAGAAATTAAAACCCTCAGAGTGGTGTTTGGCTTTGGTGTGCCAAGCAGAAACTCTGAACTAAGAAATTACCATAAATGTTGGACCAGGACCATTGAAATCATTAGGGGCCCAGCAGGAGCAGAAAATCAAAACAAAGCAAAACCTGGAGGTAAACAGGACGATGGCAAAACGAACCACCCCCTCAGAAGATAAACTCACAATGATTTCAATCCACATGACGGAATGAAGCAAGAGTCAGAAGATTCCATTACAAGAAGGATCAGGGCCCTTCAAGAACCGGAAATGATGCAACCATATGAACAAATACGAAATAATGCAGCCATATGAGCAAATATGAAATAACATTGAGGCTGAAGATGTTTATAGACATTTTAAAAGTAGAAACATAATAAAAATAGGATGATATTTAAAAAATAGGCATAAGCTTAATTGCCTCTCCCACAACTTCATCCACAAGCCAGGCTGCACTTTGTCACTTGCTCCCCAGGAGTCATATGAGACATGAGGAAGCCAATGCACAGAGGAGAAAGTCTGGCCGGTACCACCATGGCCAGGTGGTCAAGGTTCACCTCATCAATAACAAGCGATAGGGCTTCCTTGGTGGCGCAGTGGTTGAGAGTCCGCCTGCTGATGCAGGGGACATGGGTTCGTGCCCCGGTCCGGGAAGATCCCACATGCCGTGGAGCGGCTGGGCCCGTGAGCCATGGCCGCTGAGCCTGCGCGTCTGGAGCCTGTGCTCCGCAACAGGAGAGGCCACAGCAGTGAGAGGCCCGCGTACTGCAAAAAAAAAAAAAAAAAAAAAAAAAATGTAACAAGAGATATTGACAGGATAGGATGCATCCTTGGTCCAATGGGATGGTAAGGGTACTTGCCCTCCGCAAAACACATAACCTCAGTCTAATCATGAGAAAAACATTAGCCAAATCCCAACTGAGGAACATTCTACAAAATACCTCACCAGCCTTCCTCAAAACTGCCACAGTCTTCAAAAACAAACAAACAAAAAAAGTATGAGAAACCCTCACAGCCAAGAGGAGCCTAAGGACACAGGATGATTCAGTGCAATGTGGTGTCCTGGATGGAATCCTGGAACATAAAAAGGGAATTAGGAAAAACTAGTGAAATCCAAATAAGTGTGGAGTTTAGTTGGTACATTTCGTAAAGTACCAACACTGGTTTCTGGCTGTGACAAATGTAGTATGGAATGGAACATATATAACAACAGGGAAAATGGGACTCTGCACTATCTTTGGAAATTTTCTGAATCTGTTCTAAAGAAGGTGATTAAAAACAAAAAGAATAGGCAACTCTGACAGCTTTCAAATAGACTTCTGCAAAGATTACCAATGAAAACAAATACAGTTGCTGATAGAAAATTTCTTGACAACACAATAGCTGCCAGGACAATTGAATAATACATTTGAAGCACTGAGGGAAAATAAAAATGCAAAAATCTATATTCTTCCAAATAATCTTGTGAATCTGAGCAAAAATAAGGTCATTTGCAGACAGCCACCAAGAGACTTGGCCGTTTACAGACACTCATGAGAAGTGCTAGTCCTGAAAGACATACCTGCGAAAAAGGGAAGTGGATTCAGAGGGAGGCGTTGGGTAGCGGAAGTAGTGATGATTAAGGAAGTTAGCACATCCAAATAAGCTTTTATTGTAAATAATAATAATGAATTTGGAAGGCAGTAGTTAAGAAGGTATAACAAAATTAGTTAACATCAGACAACAATAACATAGAATAAAGAAGAGGAGAGGGGCTTCCCTGGTGGCGCAGTGGTTGAGAGTCCGCCCGCCGATGCA
>NW_006775077.1:1460350-1466663 GCF_000442215.2 Lipotes vexillifer | reverse complement strand
GCTGGGCCTGCGCGTCCGGAGCCTGTGCTCCGCAAATGGGAGGGGCCACAGCGGTGAGAGGCGGGGCCCGCGAAAGAAAAAAAAAAAAAAAAAAAAAAAAAGAGAGATCAGTGAAAGAAAGCTTTTTATAATCCTTGGATTTTTGGGGAAGAACACATGAACGTTGACTAAGTTTGAACTTCATTCAGTCAAGACTGCTTGTAAATAATGGTGCCTGACACTAAGAGTTAGAAATGCCATATTTAACCTGAGAATCAGCATGAGGCTGTTGAGAATATGGCCTCTCGACCAGTCTTTACTACCCATACAACATTAGCCAAGTTACTTAATTCTTCTGCACCACAGTTTTCTCATTTCTAAGTGGAAAAACTAACCACAGATATCTCATAGTGCTACGGGAAATGTTGCACAAATTACCAGGTCCTTAGAACACAATAAGCTCTTACCCATCAGTACCTGCTGTTACTGCAAACCCAAACCACTAAAGGAAAAAGGCGATAGAAAGAAGGTATGATGAATCCAGTAGAACATAGGAAAGGAGGGAAAAGGAAGGCAAGAGTCTGTTAAATGGAAAATGTAAAATATGATGACAAGTTCATCCAAATATGTGTCTGTTTAACAATGAAAGTAAGTGGATTATATTCATACCTTAAAAGATTCAGATTGTCAGACTGAATAATAAACAAAATCAAGCCATAAGAGCTTTATAGCAACACCCTTTAATATGATGCACAAAGACTGACTGTAAAGAATGGAAAAGGTACCAAGGTCAAGCTGGGGCAGCACCATCAATATTAAGTAAAACTGTCGTTAGGGCAAAAGTCATTATTAGGAATAAAGAGGGTACTACATAATAATTGTACTGGTCAGGGTTCTCCAGAGACAGAATGTGTATGCACATAGAGAAAAAAAAGGAGATTTTATTTTAAGAAATTGACTCACAAGATTTTGGTGGCTGGCACATCCAAGATTTTCAGAGCTGATGTCCCAGTTCAAGTCCAAAGTCTGGCAGCTGCTGTAGATCCAGGAAGAGCTGACATCCCAATTCCAAGGTAGTCAGGCAGGAGAATTCTAACTCAGGAAAGGGTCAGCCTTCTATTCTCTTCAGGTCTTCAACTAATTGGATGAGGCCCACCTGCAGCTGGGAGGACAATCTGCTTTACTTAGTGTGCTGATCTGAGTGCTACCCTCATCCAAAAGCACCTTCAAAGTAACCCAGCATAATGTGGGACCAAATTTCTGGGTACCCAGTAATCTAGTCAAGTTGAAACATAAAATTAACCGCCACAGAGTTCAAAGGCTGTCTTCTGGCAGAATTCCTTCTTGCTCAGGGGATTTTAGACTTTGTTCTATTAAGGCCTTCAAGACCCACCCACATCATGGAGGGCAATCTGTTTTACTCAAAGTTCACTGATTTATTTTTTATCAACTTTTTAAATTGAAATGTAGTTGATTTACAATGTCGTGTTAATTTAGGCTGTACAGCAAAGTGATTCAGTTATACAATTACATACATTCTTTTTTTATATTCTTTTCCATTATGGTTTATCATAGTTTATTGAATATAGTTCTCTGTGCTATACAGTAGGACCTTGTTGTTTATCCATTCTCTATATAAAAGCTTACATCTGCTAACCCCAACCTTCCACTCCACCCTTCCCCAATCCCCCCCGCCCCCCTTGGCAACCACCAGTCTGTTCTCTATATCCGTGATTCTGTTTCTGTTTCATAGGTAGGTTCATTTGTGTCATATTTTAGATTCTACACATAGTGATATCATATGGCATTTATCTTTCTCTTTCTGACTTACTTCAGAAGTCAGATATGATAATCTCTAGTTGCATCCATGTTGCTGCAAATGGCATTATTTCATTCTTTTTTATGGCTGAGTAATATTCCATTGTATATAAATACCACATCTTCTTTATCCATTCATCTGTCATTGGACATTTAAGTTGTTTCCATGTCTTGGCTATTGTGAAAAGTTCACTGACTTAAATGTTAATCTCATTCAAAAATATACCTTCACAGAAACATCCAGAATAATACTTGATCAAATATCTGGGTAGAGGGGCCCAGCCACATTGATGTATAAAATTAACAATCATAATAGTAAAAGGAGCAACACACCAGAAAGATGAAAAGAGCCCTAAATGTGTGTTCTCTTAGCAAAGGAACCACAAAATCCATGAAGAAAAATCAAGAGCACTGCAGGAGAAGTTACAGTGAAAAAAACCCACAGATATTGTGGGAGATTGTAGCACACAATTTTTTTTAAATTTATTTATTTATTTTTGGCTATGTTGGGTCTTCGTTTCGCGAGGGCTATCTCCAGTTGTGGCGAGCGGGGGCCACTCTTCATCGCGGTGCGCGGGCCTCTCACTATCGCGACCTCTCTTGTTGCGGAGCACAGGCTCCAGACGCGCAGGCTCAGTAGTTGTGGCTCATGGGCCCAGTTGCTCCACGGCATGTGGGATCCTCCCAGACCAGGGCTTGAACCCGTGTCCCCTGCACTGGCAGGCAGATTCTCAACCACTGCACCACCAGGGAAGCCCCGCACAATTTTTAACAAACAGCTATATCAAATGTTGGTGAGAATTTGGTATATTTGAATATCATTTGAGCACAATTGATGTAACAGAAATATATAGAGTTCTGCATCCAACATGTAGAGAATACAAATCCTTTTCACGTGCACCTGAAGTTTAAAAATTTTTAAAACCTTAAAAATTGAGTACATACTTTGCTAGACGAGAATGTTCCTCTTAAACATTATACAGACATTATTTGACTCTAAAACAGTATAATTAGAGATTATTTACACCTAGACAGAGAATCACTAACCTCTCCCACTCCCCTGTATTTTTGAAAACTAATAAACACACATCTTAAAATAAAGTAAAAATAATTATCCACTATCTTCTTTGTAAATCTATGGAACACAGACCCAGTAAATTCATGGTATTATAGCTACATATTTATGTAGATTTATGTTCAACTTATGGAATATTAAATCAGGCCTAAAATGTTACCAATTTACACAGGTTTTAAGCTGTCAAACCCTAGGATTTTTGACAACTGTTCCATATGTGTAGGTAATAAATTTTCACTGTCTATTGTTCTGCCACAGTTGAGAATGTTTATTGAAGAGTGTCAAGCAAATTTTAAATCTCATTCTTAAACAAGTTAAAGTCAGTATTAACCACTCAACACACAACCACCAAGAATCTTTATGAAAAACAGAGACTGAGGAACGATCGTAGATTGGAGCAGAATCAGGGCACAAGACAACAAGTGAAATGCAGAATATTGGATTGGAAATTGGGCCAGTAAAAAAGACATTAATGTGTAAACTGGCAAAATTTCATGAGTGTTTTGATTAGTTCAGGACATTGCATTAAAGCTAATTATCCAAGATTTTTTGATAACTGTGCTAGGTTTTGTAAGCTGTTAACATTAGGGGAAGTTAGGTGAGAGGTATGTGGGAAATAGGTGTATTGTGTTTTGCAACTTTTCTCTAAGTCTAAAAGTATATTAAACTAAAAAGTTTTAATCTTTACAATTCAAACTTCTCTCTTCCCAAGTCCTCCACCATATAAATAAAACTTTTTTTCCCCTAATATTGGGGAAATGTCACCCAACTCAAAATGGAGAGAGAGAGCTGCTTACTTTACCTTACCCATGAAGGTGTTTAAATACCTTACACATGAAGGTATTTCTACCTTCATGGCTACAAAGCCACAAGGACATGGCCATCAGATTCAGCAGAGCAGAATTAACCAATTCTGAAAATGAGGGAGTTATTTTGCCAGGTATCTGGAATTTTTATTTACCCTTTATCTACCGCTGACCCGTGGTCTCCAAATCAATTTGAATAGCACACCGTTAAAATCGAATGTATAAACCAGATCAAAGCACAGAGGTTCTTATCAAAGATGGGATGCGAAGGGGGCCTTAGACTCTTCCGTGTAACTTTCCCACGTGCCACTTCCCACCCACACCCCAGACCCCTGAGGCGTGCTCCAGAACATGCTGGAACAGTTTGAAAACTACTGCCACAGAATAGGAGAGATTGCACTAACACGCTACTGATGATGAGTGCAGTCGAACCCCAATAATGATGTTAAATCTACTACTTAATGGATTCCCTAGGAGCACTGTTTCCAGTTAAGGGACTAAATTTTTCTCTCTTGTCCCTCCAAAGCAACAAGTTCTAGAAGGACCCTTCTGGGTGACAAACGCAGCAGTCAATCCTACACACCCTCCTTGGCCATCTCTGTGTCTTCCAGGTATTAGATAGCAATGATGCATATGTAAGTCTGTGTGTGTGTGTGCTTTCAGTCATATAAACTAAATATAAGAAGCACATTGTGTGACGGTTTTTTTTTTTTGTTTTGTTTTGTTTTTTATGAAAAAGGAGGGAGAGTCACGCAGCCTGGGATAAATACTAGAGAAAGAAAGGCTCTGTAGAAATCAGCCTCCCGCGTTTATAGACTCCCAAATTATACTCCTCAAAAGGCAGTCCCCAGCAGCACTGTCAGTCATGATGAAGTGATCAGTCTGAGATTTATTCTGAGTTTTCTTTCCATGTATTCAATGGAAAACACCCCACAGGTGTGTTTATATTACCAGAGATAGATGGAGATTAATTGTGTGCCCAGATGCTGAAACGCATTGACATATTTTCTAAGATTTAAGTCTTGTTAAGTCTTAAAAAAAAAAGGCTGTCCAGAATTCTCACACAGTGAAGGAATACAATATCTTCAAGGACTAAAAGAAAAAGCAAACCAACCATCATTTATTCAGGAAATAGAAATTCAACTTTCACCTTGAGGCCTAAGATTTTATTTTTATTTTATTTGGAAGGTCCAAAGGGAAGTCCTTTGAGGTTGAGAAGATACTCCCATGACGTCATCACCTTAGCCTCCCCACCCAACATAATATACCTACTCCTGAAGTTTTCCTTCACTTACAGCCTAAGCTCCAAGGAAAAGGGTCAGTTAACATTTAAATACAAGTGACTTCAACCAGAAAGAAGGTTAAGTTAGAGTCCTTGCATCTTTCATCTTCCTGCATTTGCTTACTTTGTCCAGAATAGCAGAGCTCCACCTTATACATCTTCCCTTTACAGATGCCTAAGGATTACACGTGTCGATGACATTATCTTACACTGTGCGAGACTTAGTAGTCTGGTAGTAAAACATAAAAAAAGATTTGCAGAGAAGTGAGTCCCTTTCTGTTTTCATTGTTTGGGGCAGGAGTTTAGGTGATGGTGTCAGCAGATGCCTGTGTGTTGTGGGAAGGGCTCTGTGGAGCTCCAGCAGTCAGCCCACTCATGGTCAACAGAAAGAAGACATTTCTGAGGTTTTCTTTAGTGAAATAGTGAAATTAGCTATTCGGCCGAGGAGGCCCCCCAACAAGATGCCTATTGCCAGGGGCTGCAAAAAACACACCTTGGAAGAGCAGTGCTGTAGATATGTTTCTGTCAAAAAGGAGATAAGCATCCCTAGAATTCACTGCACAGCGACACAGGCTGCTCCCACCCGGTGGTCCTGTGACACACGTAGCACACAGCTGTCCTAAGGGCAGGCTGGACTTGGGCAGGCAGAGGCTCCAAGTCTTGTCAAATGGAATCCACATGACATGCTCTAGTATTTGCCGGCTAACCTTCACAAAATGGAAAAGTGGCTTGAAAGCTTCAAGAAAGAGAACTTCAGCTTTGAGATGATACGACTGGACAGGCAGATGAAACATGAAGAAATAGCAGAGGTGAACTTTCTCCTACCTCTTTTGTGAGTTTTTCTCAGCCACATTAAAAGGGAAAGATTTAATTTCCACAATGATAGGAAGATAATAAAGAAGAGAGATCCTTTTTTTCTCCCTTAACCTTATCCTGTCTGCTCAGGAGGCTCCCATGAATGAGTACAGGATGACTGGAGCAATGGCAGTTATTTTGTAACCATGAGGTATCAGCATAAAGAGAAGAATAAGCATGCTAAGAATGGCAGAATGGAAAGAAAGAGCGAGCCTGGGTCCTTGACAGCATCACAGAGCTCCTATTCCATCCTGTAAGAACTTCTTATTACATAGTTTGTTTAATACCTTCCTGACTTTAATCACTAAGTCAAGTTTTCTGTCATTTGCAGCCAAATGCATACTAACTATAGAGTTTTATATCAACAAAATGATAGAAAGCATTGCTTACTGAAAGAAACAGATGACTGTGTTTCCTTCATCTGCAATTTGTGGTTTAAAATGATGTAAATGCATTGGCCCTAAAAAAAAAAAAAAAAAAAAAAAAAAAAAAAAAACC
>NW_006775077.1:1420629-1460334 GCF_000442215.2 Lipotes vexillifer | reverse complement strand
GCCAAAAAAAAAAAAAAAAAAAAAAAAAAAAAAAAAAAACCCCACAGCTGCAAACTTTAGAAACTTAGAAACGGAATCCTCTGATGTGCTTAAAAGTTTTTTTCCCCCCAAAACAGATAAGAATAAAAATAAAAGACACATCTTCCTATTAGTTTGCTGGTGCAATTGATTGATGAAGGAAGATGGACCTTTAATAGCAAGAGTTCAACAAAACCTTTACATAAAAGCTCAAAAATCAAATACAGTAGGTGTGAGAAACAAATATAATTTAATTAAATAAAGCTCTTGGTGCGTTTCTCCCACTGGGAATTATGTATCTTTGTGAAGGGTTTTTTATTTCTTAGTTATGACAGCTATTGAAAGCAAGTAGTAAAATAAACTGAACTTATGAATAGACATTTAAATTACTGTATTATAAAACTGAAACCAAAGTTTTCAGAAATAATAAAGCATTATTGCTCTCACTATATTATTATTAATTTTCTACCATTAGCACATAGTAGAAATATTACTTAAAATATTGTTTTTAAATTTATCTAATATTTGAAATTCCTGTTTAGTGAATTTTTTATGAAAACACATGATTCATAATTGATTTATATATTGAATAGATCCTTAACATTTTATACTGTAAAGATCACATGACAAATTTTGAAAATTATTGTTTCCTTTATCAACAGATTTATCATTTTGGCACCTGGCTGCCTGCTGCCACCCCCTAACCCTCCCTTGGCCTGGCAGAGAGGTGGATACACAAGAAGGCTTGCATTTTTCTCACATGTTCTAACGTTGGAGTTTTGGGGGGTTTGCTAATTCCTTTACTTTCTTGTTAGCATCCCAGGATCATCACTTTAGGGACAAGAAAGAAACTTTAAGAAAGCATTTTCCATACACACACTACTATATATAAAATAGATAACCAACAGGGACTTACTGTATAGCACAGGGAATCTGTTCAATATTCTGTAACAAGCTATACGGGTAAAGAATCTGAAAAAGAATGAATATATGTGTATGTTTAACTGAATCATTTTGCTGTAAACCTGAAACTAACACAACATTGTAAATCAACTATACCCCAATAAAAGTTTTTTAAAAAAGAATGCATTTTCCTTTTTCTCATCTGTTGCCTTTAAAAGGAATAACAATATAAGGAACAACAGTAGAAGAATATAGCAAGCATGTTTATCAAACCCTTGGATGAGGCCAGGACAAATGTTACCTCACCTCACGTTCAGCCAAATTCTCACGTATAAAAACAGAGGACCAGGTTTTGTAGGAGATAAAGATGAAACAAAAACTTCCAGTTTTCAAAATCTGATGATTCCCAACTAGTAGATGGAAAGGCATACAGTTGAGGCAAGGAATCCATTGAGTTCTGCAAAAAAACACAAGAAGCTACGTGACTGAGAAATGACTCAGATGAACATTCTTTTCGAAAAGATGAAAAATTAAAAATGGAGTCTTGGGTTTTCCTGACACGACGAAAGGTATTAACAGAGAAAACCGAAGCCGAGATGGCTTTTCAAGTCACAGAAAGCAGCCTTGAGCAAACACACCAGCTCTGAGAAAGTCGCTGCCCAAAGAGATGAACTCATACCCAAAATGTGCTTCCGGTGAGGGGACAGGGCTGGTGGGGTGCGTATGAATGAATAATAATACCTCACCTCTCTTCTGCTTAAACATACTTCCTGATGGGAGCAGAGACTGTCAAAAAAAAGGCCCCATGAATATGACTAGAAGTGCTCCTGGCAAACTAGGCCAATTTTCCGTTAACTCAATTATTAAAGAGGAAGTAGGTCACTCCCTTCCTCAAACTGGTCTTTCTACCAGGAACCCGGTTTAGTTTTCTAATTGTTTTTAAAATTACTATAATTCTTTAAATGAGCCATGATTTCCTTATAAAAAGCTCTAAGACAGGCAAAAGCAAAAAGTCAAGTTCAAATATTTACTGCTTTGTCATTGAGCAGTTAAAAACCTACTTTAATTAATTCTTATCTACTCTATTTTAATCTACTATTATTGAGCAGCTGAGTTCTGTAGTCTGCAGGAAACATTAGAAATCGAACTCTGAGTTCAAGTATAATTTGAATGTCTGGGTTCTTGGGCAAAAGCCACTTAATCTCTGGGTCTGTAAAAAGAAAGGGGAAGGCCGACCTACCTCCCAGGGCTAGTGGGAAGATTAACTAATTAATAATCGTTGAGTACTTTGAAAGTATAAGGTGCTACGCAAATGCTAAGTAGTATTATTATGAATGTTTCACTTAAAATCAGAGCTTGCAGGGATGATCATTTTTGATGTAAGAACATAGTGAATATCCCAGAATGAATTCTTTAATATTATTTAAATCATAAAGGGAAATATGCAACTGAATATTTTGATGCTATCATGAAATAAATATAATAACTTGCCATTTTATTTAAGGGAGGACTAGGTAACATATAAACTTCTAGAAAAGAAGAGAAAGAATATGTTTTAAGGGCTTTTTCAAGTCCAGAAAGCCTTGGGGACAACTCAGTTCTAAACCATATAATTTTATTTGGATGGGTCAAATTCTAGGCAAAGAAAAACCAAACAAACAAACTTCTAAAGACTTCCTTAAATGTAAGATCTGACCCTAAAACTAGGAGAAAACAGAGAAAATGTACCTTGACATTGGTCTTGGCAATGATTTGTTGGATGTGACACCAAAAACACAAGCAACACAGCAGAAATCGACATGTTGGATTACATTAAACTTCTGCACAGCAAAGAAAATAATCAACAAAATGAAAAGGTAAACTATGGAATAGGAGAAAATATTTGCAAGTCATACATCTGATAAGGGGTTAATGTCCAAAATAAATAAGGAACTCATACAACTCAACAACAAAAAATCATCATCATCAAATTAAAAATGGGCAAAGCACCTGGATAGACACCTTTCCAAAGACATACAAATAGCCAAGTACGCGAAAAGGTGCTTGATATCACTAATCATCAGGTAAATGCAAATCAATACCACAGTGAGCTATCACTGGCTATTATCAGAAAGACAAGAAACAGCAAATGTTGGTCAGTCTGTGGAGAAAACAGAACCCTTGTGCGCTTCCGTGGGAAAGGTACATTAGTGCAGACACTGTGGTAGACAGTATGGAGTTTCCTCAAAAAATTAAAAATAGAGCTACCATGTGATCCAGCAATTTCACTTCTGGGTAAACATAGTCGAAGGAAAAGAATTCGCTATGTCAAAGAGATATCTGCACCCCTATGGTCACTGCCGCATTATTTATGATAGCCAAGACTTGGTAGCAACTAAGTGTCCATTGATGGTTGAATGGTGAGGAAAATGTAAAATATCTATCTATCTATCTAATTCAACTATTGGAAAGAAGGAAATCCTGCCATTTGCAACAATATAGATGGACCTTGAGGGCATTATGCTAAGTGCAAAGTCAGAGAAAGACAAATACTTTATGATCTCACTTATATGTTGAATCTAAAAGAGCTGAACTCACAGAAATGGAGCGTAAAATGGGGATTGCCGGGGGTTCAGGAAAATGGAGAGATGTGGTCAAAGGGTACAAACTTTCGTTATAAAAAGAATAAGTTCCAGGAATCTAATGTATGGCCTGATGACTGCAGTTAACAATACTGTATTGTACACATAAAAGGAGCCATGAGAGTAGGTCCTAAATGTTCTCAACATAAAAACAACAACAACCGAGTGGCAATTATGTGAAGTAAAGAATATGTTAGCTAACTTTATTGTGGTAAACACTTCATAATATATATGTGCAGCAAATCGTCACGTACACCTTAAACTTACCAATGTCATATTTCAATTATATCTCGATAAAACTGGAAAGAAAGTAATGAAACTAAAAGGAAACTTCCTATACGGTAACCATCGCTTTTATTGACTGAGTATTCTATGAATATTATCTTTACATTATATTCTATGAATATATTATGCTTGAATAATATTCTATTATTTTATATATCACTCACTTATAAGTTGTACTGTACTCTTCAAAAATATTTTTCAGAGCTTTACACTCTTAACACTTGTAAAATTAATATTCAAAATTTAAAAGATACAAACATAAGAAAAGACACATTTAACAACAAAAGGTCTGTATATTAATGCAGCAAACGTCATAGTGTTGGTATATCAATTTATATTTTACAAAGCACATTTCAAAGAAAGCTCATTTAAGTACAGATTGTGTTCATCTGTGAGCCTCTTAGCAACCAGAGTGAAAAAAATAGTTAATATAGTCTTAACTAAAAAAAGGAAGCTTATGAATTTTCTTGGCCTATTTCCTGAAAGAATGTGTTACTTGGACCTTACGTTAATGACTTGGGAAACAGCTGGTGTTCATCTTTATTAATATTTTGTAAAATATCAGAAATTGTCTTCCTATGGAATTTTGCCGATTCATTTCTCTACGTTTGCAGAGTTTCCATCTCGAAACCCTAATTCAGTGCTGGCAAGTCTTCAAGAGCATAAGCTAACATGGTCCAGATAAATGAAGAGCACACCTCAAACTTTTTCATTGTGTTGAATGCTAGTGCTAAAAGTTAATGAAATAGAATATGCTGAGTGTGTGTGTGTGTGTGTGTGTGTGTGTGTGTGTGTGCGCGCGCGCGCGCGCGCACGTGCGCACTCTAATCAATTAAATAGGGAGCTTTCTAATTAGAAACACTGAAATTCAGGCCCTGAATGTGAAAGTAAATGGCAGCTATTACAAACATTTAAAAACCATAGGAAAACAGGAGCGCCATTTTTATTCATCTTTATGTGCGACGTGAAGTAAAGGAGAAAGGAAATTGACGTCTGTGAGATGTAAGAGTGGACCAGGTGCTTGGCAGATATTTTCTCATCGATCTTCCCAACAATAGTCTGATGAAAAGATTTTACCATTTTACGAAAGAGGAAACCAAGGTTTGGGAAGGTTAAACATCCCAGTATCTGAATGTGGACCCTTCACTGCACTGCCAGTCACATTCCATGCTTCCACCCACACACAAAAGCTATTTTTTATTTTGTTTAAAATCAAACCACAGTCATTAGACCCAAAGGTCAATATTGTCTCAAGTGTGGATCTCAGTCTATGACTTTAATTTTTTCAAACAAACGTCTTAGTTCCACTTCTGATGTATCCTTGCATTACTGGTACCTGTTCCTTTTTGCTAACAGGAAAAAAAAAAGAATCCTGATATTCTCTTATGGCTTTACAGACAGGCAAATAGTCTTAACTTCAATTACATTTACTACATCAGAAAACAGAATATGCTTGATTTTGTCCTTTAGACATAACCTAATGACAGACCAATATTGAAAATGAGCAATTGCCTGAAGTCCATTTCAATTCACAGCATCCAATATGTCTATAGTATAAAATAATAAAGTGTTCCTAGAAATATTAGAAGAAACACCATTATTTAATTACCATAAGGCCTTCCGGAAGAGAAATAAAACATGACTTATGCGGATGAGCAAGGGGTGTGGGGAAGACTGAAAAGATATTATACAGATGAAGCATGAAATATGCTAGTAGAAAAGAAAGCAAATTGTGGACCAGTCAGCAAAACGATAGATGAAATGTTAAAATAAAATAAACTAATAAAGAGGGAGAGATAGATTCTACAGTGATATTTTGTATTATTGAGGGTGAAACAAACAGTTGAGGCATAAAGGGGAAACAACACTTCTGAGATTCAGTAATGTTTTCTCAGAGCCGACAGGAAAAGAAGTCATGGAATAAACTTTTAAATTTTTATTTCTCATAAGATGGTATATTCCTTGTAGAGCATCAGATTAGGTAAGCATCTGGTTTGGTCGTAAAAGCCATTGGGTCTATAAATGGAGGACCTAGATGGCTAGAAACAAAATAACAGGTATATAAAGAAGATCTATTCAATGAGAGATTAAGAAAAAAAAATTAATTAGGAAATATGCATAACAGCCTTCATAATCAAGTAATCAAAAATTTCCAGGAAAACTTACTCTAAAACATCAGTTATTTTACTATATAGTTTTGAGATTTACTCTTCAGAAATATAGATAGGAGATGCCAGATCAGTTGCAAAAGTTTGGATATGTATCAATAGATGAAGCAAGTCAGCATGCAAATTCACTTTATAAAGTGCTTCAAACACCATGAAATAGTTTATGATCACTTCCTCTCTCTGTGAAGATGTGAGCTTTTCTTTCTTTGTGATAGCCTGAGTCTCAACACCCCCATCGTTTCAAGGGATTCCTAAATGCATTACAAAGTGTAGGTTTTGGACACGCTAGGATCTTAGTTATTTCCCTTGGTCCAAAAATAATAAGGCTTATTTCATTTGAATTAAAATAAGAACTTAAAATAAATAAATTTAAAATAATATATATTTAATTATATATAATTATATTTTAAATATATAGAGAGGATCTTGTAAATATTGATTTATAATTTTTAAAAACTATAACTTGAGTAAAATGGCAACATCTTGATCAGAGGATGCTACATTGTCTTGAGAACTTAGAAGGACTGGGTTTATTTCTTGCTCTTATTATGTGTCCTTTGGGGGCCAACTGGGGGCTTTGCTCTGCACTGTCTCACCCTGGGACCTGGATGACCACAGCACCTGTTGTGACACTGCGTGGACACTGGCAGAGGAAAGAGGCCACACCCTGGGTAGTCATTCCTATCCATGACATTAGTCATTTGAAAATAGAAGTGAAGTTATACAATTTATATCCTTTGAGCCCAACAATTCCATTCTGGAAATGTTCCTCAGGAAATAAAAAGAGACGCTGTTAAACACCTGTTTTCAAAGCTATTTGTTACAATGTCCTTTTTTACAGTTGTGGAAAATTGGAAGCATCCTCCACGTTCAAGGAGAAGAATGACTAATTACAGGTTTGGCAATGCCATAGCGGCCATTAGATTATGTGGGTACATACTATTTAATGATGTGGGGAAATGCTCACACGTAATGTTCGGTGAATACAAGCAGCACGAAAATTCATATGTAAAGTAAGTCTCCAGAGAAGAGGGCAGGAAGGTGACTCAGCAAAATTGTTCACAGTACTCATCCTTGGGTCCAGTGACAGCAACAATTTCTATTGTTTTCTTTATAGTCAGTGGTGTTTTCCAAATTTTCTGTGATGAAGACGTGTTCATTTTAGAATTAGAATAGAATGATGAATAACTTACAATTATAATACTTAAGGCTAGTATGGGTGCAGTGAGCCGTGAAAGCTTGGACTTCGTGGGTGGGAGGAGGAATTGGTAAAACCACTCCAAACAACAAGATACTGCAACAGTCTTAAAAGGCATTCATGCCCATCGGATCCCTGATTCTATCTTTAGAAAGATAGCCAAAGCACATAACAAGTGTTATCTATTCGAAAATAAATTTCTCCACCTAAAATTAAAGAAAATAGGACTAAACCTGATTACACAAAAATATGACTCTTCTTTATATCCATAAATTCATAAATAAAATTTCATGTCTGCCTACTTGGGCAAATAACAGGTGGGAAAATTATTTGATAAATACCTTTTTTTCTTAGAAATACATATCCATGTATTTATATTTCACAAGCAAATATTTATATATTAATATGGATGTATGGAATATACAAATGACATGTATGTCTTGTGGTTATATTTTACCATGACAAAAATTACCTGTATGTCCATGAATAGGCATGGGTTACATAAGCTTTGACCATCGATGCAATAGAACATGCTTATGATATGTTAACTTGGATATAAAGTTTCCTAGAGAAGACAACATCAGTTAAGTAAAAAAGTTTGAAATGGAGAAAAGACTCAAGGAAATACCCAGGGATATGGCAGGTGCATATTATGGAAACTTTTCATTTATATCTGTATTGGGGAGTATTTTCGGTTTTTCCTCAAAGTATACTTTTATAAAGAAGAAAATCTATTTAACTTTTTCAAAGTCAAAAGAAATATTGGTTGGAGTTGAAAGGGAACTATTAAAGAATTTTAACATTGAATCTTAAAATTCCAATGCATCCCAAGTATCAGCGCAGTTTTTTTGACCATTAATTTTTTCAGGAGGAATATTTTAACATTTTTTTTCTTGTCTCATTCTTTAATTGGTATGATATTGATACACCAATTCAGACATCTAGCTCAAAGAAAACCAGTGAAGATGTTTTTCATTACACATTTTTGTGATGAGAGGGAAAATTTGCTTTGACAAGCTTGCAAAATTTCCTTGGAATAAGGAAATTGTTTTAGGTGATTCATCTACACCAATGTGCCCGTTTGTTGTGGGTAATCCCTCTATAAAGCTTTTTAAATGAAAGAACTGTTTATGACATCAAGTCACTAAATTATACTCCTGCCTACAAACTGGTAGAAAGGAAATAAAAGTAACCTGCTTCAATCTAGCCGAAGAGAGATTTGGAGAGATGAGCGATGCTGGCCAGTCAAATCCATCAAGGAGACACACTGTGATTGAAATGAATGGTACCCACAGGCTCACAAAATCCAGCCACAGCCAAAATTATTCTTATGTTCTTTAAGATCTCAGCAAGGTAAGGAAGAAAGAGCACCCGTAATCATTGTCTTATTCAACTAAAATATCCGCAAATGACATTTTCTTCAGGTCATGGTTCTGGAATTAGGGACAAAATTACTATAGAATCACAAATGTTAATGAGGAGACTGAATCACTTGAAAATGCACCACCTAAATCTATAAGGATGGATAATTGTGTTTGTATTGAATTATGAGCAGTATTTTTAAAAAAAAAAACCAACTACTGTGGAGTCTGATGACCTGATTTGTAGTTCTAAGCTCTGTGATTGACCAAAAGACTTTAAGCAAGTCATCAAATTTCTTTTTTTTCCCTCATCTGTAAAATGGGTATAAAAATAACCATTTCAAAATGTGGTTTTTGAAGCTCAAACTCACAAAGAAAAAAAAAAAAATAAGCCCCGTGTAAACGAAGAAATCCCTGTAAACAGTAAAGTGTTTTACAAAGGAAGCGACATTATACTAATTCATTGAACATGGAGCTTTGGAACCTGCCAAGCATTGTGCACTGGGGATACAAAATGAAGGTTTCAAAATCTCAGCCATGCCTTGAATTCATCTCAAAATTACAGTCAGAAGACTGATTGCATCACCTGGAGCAGTCCAACATAAAGAAGCCTTCCCTGCATCATCTCATCATCCATAAAGACAGCTGCCATCTGCAGGACCAGGCCCTGATCTCCTGCTCTCCCAAGGTCCAGTCAATACCGGAAGGAGACATGTAATGCCCACATCCTAATGATTCTGCAGCCAGCTCAGTCCTGACCCAGAGAATCTAATCTGAAATTAGTAAGCGTCTAAGTGCTTTTTAATTTAAAGCCACTAGAAAGAAGGGTGCCACTAAACACCATCTGTGAAGAAAGTATCACGATGAGAATGACGGAAGAAATGTAGGTTGGGCATCTGTGAATTGCAAAGGTACTTCTGTGCGTAACTAGCCCTAAACTGCCTGAAAATCAATGAGTTGGAAAGGAAAGTTATTACATCTGCCCACCGTAGCATGTGGCCCTAATTGTAATTGTTTCATTTTAGAATATGAATCCTTTGGGTTTTCTCTTTAGTAACTTATCCTGTAACTTCATCACAACCCTTAGAGTTGCACTGAAACTCAGAAGACGAAGCCATCCACTGGGTCTTGAAACCAGGAGGAGGAGCTATGTGTCGATCAGCAAGTCAAGAAAAGCAGAAATGATGCCCTGTTTTTCTTTCCACACTCCTCCCTCCCTCCCTCCCCTTCCTTCCTTCCTTTTCCCTCTTTTCCTCTTTCCTTCCTTTCTTTCTTCCTTTCTTCTCACATTCAATAAATACTTACTCGCGACTTCCATGCCATGCTTATGGGAATATAAAAATGAAACGCAACTACCATACTTCTAAGCATAACACAAAACCATAAGAGAGGAGAGGCACCGAATTTATTATGTGTTTCTCAGAAGATTTCAGCAGTTCTTTCTATGATATGTATCAAGGAAAGTATACAAGAGTACAGGGAATAGTGGAATTTGGGGCTTTTCCTAAACTGGCAAAGAGAGTGACTTAATTCAGGGCCAGTATATATTTAAATTCTACAATTTGAAAAACATCTGTTCCCTGGATAATAGCAAACAAAATGAAAAAATGATGGCCGGGTTCAGGGGTTCGTGTACGGGAGACGGGGGTAAATATGCTTAAAAGAGTACAAGGTCGCATACTCTCTGTAAATTTCAGTGTGGTGACTATTTTAAATGGACATATATGCGATAGGACTGGGTTTGAATTTGATTTCTTTTTCTCACAAATGAAAAGCTTTCTACCAGTAGGTCCCACACACTGTGCTAGACCCACTAGGAGCTACAAGGATGAGCAAGAAATGGTCTCCAACTTCAAGAGGCACGTGGAGCCTGGGGAGGGAGAGAGAGAAGGAGCATTTATCTCCTCACGCTAAAAACTCGATGAACACGGAAAGTAGTGCAAGCAAAAAGGGATCCGGAGCGCAGAAATACAAGAGGCTGGAAGAAGATGAAAACCACCTCCTGGCTTCTGGGAGGAACGTGGGAAGATAAACTGGGATTTTAAAAGGGTGGGGAAGGGAAGCAAGAGAACCAAGGGTTTCCAGGAAGAGCAGAAGCAAAGATAAGCGATGATGGATATGCCCACGTGTGTGGTGCTGGGATGGAGACGGCAGAGGCCAGTTCGGAACTGGAGACTCACTGGGTGGTGGCGGGGGGTGGGGGGGACTTGGTGGGTGAAGAATTACTCACAGAAGGAATCACGGCCAATGCTGCCAGCCGCAGTGGTCCTCTGTCTATCGCTGGCTAAGTGTGCTTGTCCTCTGGTCCATACCACTGCGAATGTCAATGCCCTTACGGACACTTTTTCCCTGGGATCCCTGCGGTGGGCAGTCCTTGGCTTTGTGTGCAGCGTCTGAGGTCATCCCGGAAGGTCACGTGTACGGGGGTGATATGGCAAAGTCATATTGTGAAGGGCATCCTGGTACCCTGGGGCCCATCACTAGGGCGATGTATCAGGTGTACCGCTCATTAAAACGCGTGCACTCCGTAACCTGTGTTTTCCTTGTCTCCTAACACTCCTGGGATGACAGGATTCTGGGAGACTTCTAGATTTACAGCTGTGAGGCAGCCAGTCACTGACAGCAAAAGCGCTGCCAAAGCCTTGCTCGTTCTGAACTTGGCGAGGCACCTCTTCTGCCGATGGCAAAGCTGTGCCCCCCAACCAGCCTGTCTCCTTCGGGCACCCCTCAGTCCCTATCTTCTGGAAACGTGCATGCTGCACGTTCATTTTAAGAGCGAACAATGAAGAAATTACAATCGTTTCCATGCACGGGTATTCTAATGAGGATCGCGTGATAATAGCGGCAGTTGCATGAAAAGCTGAAACTTTTCAGTTACAGGAAAAGCTCCTACATGTGGGTAATTATGTCCCGATTCGAGGCTTTCCAGAAGAATGAAACAAGATACACACAGTTTTATTTTGTTTCATTTTGTTTTCTCCCAGATTAATGGAGAAAAGGGGGGAAAATCATATATCCCGGCTAGGTATGAAAAACTAACTGATTGTGACGGTAACAGATGATTACGTCATGCATCACCATAGCAACTCGACTTATAAAACAACAATTATGTTAGCAGGGTTACTTGAAATAGCTTTCTTGATAGCTGATATACAACCCCAGTGAAAAGATGAGACAGATAAACAGAAAGATTTGTTCTTTCAATTGAGGTTTGATTCACTATTTGTCTCTGTTCTTGATTTTTCCCTATTATACTCTGAACTTCTTTAGAGGAAAGAAATATCCTTTTGTCTCTTTGATGGAATAAAAGCAGTGCTTAAACCTTTCTCTCTACCATTTTCGGCTTTGGAAGAGGGCTACCATTATTTACTTTACTCAAAAGGGAGCAAAGCCCACGTTCAACAAGTACAACACATGTAACAATAAGAAAAATATCATGGGGAAGCATTTCCCCAGAACAAAAAATAGAATGAAAATAAAGCGTCAATGAAACCAGCTACAAAGTTCACTTCCATTTTGAAGGCACAAAATGGAAGGGGTCTGCATGTGTTCCTTGTGTAAGTTAGATTTTATTTTTGGTTTAAATCCACAGTATGAAAGAAACATAATAGGCTAGATTTCTCTTGTAGAATTGGAATTTGTATTCAAATCTACCTTGCACCTACCTTGCTACAGACTCCTTTTAATGTTTAAAAAGCTGTTTGATGTCTACAAGAATTAAAGTGTTCCTAATAATTTAGGCACCTAATAGACTTACTTTACAGCCAATGTTTTCTTTCTTTCTCTTTTTTCTTTTCTTTCTTTCCTTCTTGCTTTTTGTCTCTCTTTTTTCAAGAAATGTGGAAAACATTAGCTAAAATTGTGTTGGTCTGTACAATTTTATTCTGTTAAAGACCGGTTTTATGATACATTTAGCCCTTTAAATGACACTAATAGTCTCTGGAGACACATGGGTTTTCCTCTGTGTAACAATTAAGTCCATTTCAATGCTATTTGGAAAAGCTGAAACAATTCAGTTACTATATGTCTCTTCCTAGGTCTGTACTGTAAGCCCAGAGGAAAGCACCAAACGTTACCTAAATAATAAAGTCTTAGCCAACTTCAGACGTGGACCAAAGTTTCGCTTTTTTCATATTTCACTCCTTATTTCACTTCTCTCATTTCTTACGGAAGGGGGGTAATGAGACCTTCTGAGGTGTGTGGTGGTCGGAGGAGAGACTCAGTAATGAGCTCTATGAATCACACTGGGTGCTTTTCTGCCCTCCCTGGAGTTTGAAATGTGTTTCCCACCAGAAGTAAGGGTAGTTTATTGGACTTAACTTATTTTATATTTTTAATCAAGTAAGTTAGGATAAATATGTGTGCAAATTAAACACATGCATTCTGCTTTTCAGAGGAAAGCACACTTGTATAAGTAAAAATCGGTTCAGAATATATATGTGTATGTTGCCCAATTATGAAGCTCAATTATAATCAAATTATTGCTGCCTGAGAAATAAGGAAGTCAGAGGAAGTAATTTAGTGAATTCCATATCTACACATTTGGCCCAGCTCATACTTTTAAGTTTAATCATTGGGAGGAAAGTAGAAGGCCAGGAATGCATCCACTTCAGCAAAAAGTCCCCAGGTAATATTATTCACTTCTCTCAGACATCTGATCTGTTTAAATTACCTTATTAGAAAAACTGCTGGCAATAGTGTTTGGTTTGGTTTGGTTGTTTTGTTTTTTTTTTTTTAACATGGGCACATGTTCTTTTGTCATTCTTTGGGAGAAGAAATGGAGATTCTTAATAAAGCTGGAAAAATGATTTCAAGATTTTGAAGACTTGAAGGAATTATTGATGAGTTTCCATCTTCCTGGTATCTAGTCTCTAAAACCAGAAGAAGCTTCAAGAAGCAGCAAAAGAAAACAACCACCAAAGCAAACAAATCAGCCAAACACAGGACCCTCCACAGAAACCTGGTCTTAACTGTTAATCAAACTGAGATCGTGGTAAACATAAACATCTCAGGTGCTGCTTTTTTCTTCACAATTTCCTCTTAAATTTATTAATATATTAATACTCAGGAAATAGAGAATCTTGTCACTGGTCCTTGTGAGATATCTAGGATGAGTCAGAAACATGGATTTTCTTCATTGTTTGCCACCAGACAGTAAGAATGCCAACGTCAAGTAAATCTCTCTCCAGCCCACAGCAATCTGTGTTCTTCCAGGATTAGTTCCCCTGCCACACTCCTGCAACAATCAAACAAGCAATATCACAGGGCATCGCAAATCCCTCTCCACTTGGTTATGCAACACTCCACCATGGTTTTGTCCTGGGCATCTATATGCCCTGTCCCCTCAGGGACATGATAACATCCTTAAGTGGTAAAGCCAAGGGTTGGCACTTGTTGATACCAATGACCCTACCATGGTGTTTAAAAATTTTGTGAGCTAAAGTCAGACCCTCCCAGGATTTGTGGGTTAAGAGTCACATTAAAGTTACCCTACACCACTGAAACATACTCATGAAAAGCAAGGAAGGAAGGAAGGAAAGAAGGAAAGGACGGAGGGAAGGAGGGAGGGAGGCAGGGAGGAAGGAAGAAAGAAAGGACCAAGGAAACCAAGGTAGTAAGCATCTCACCATGGAAGCATGAAAAAGGAAATTATTTTTGCAAATCCAAAAGAGAAATAAAGTAAATATGGATTTATTATCCTATACATATATATTTATAGTAGTGAATGAGGAATTTCTTCAGTATTTGGATTAAGCGAGTTGAAGATGTATGTATTTTTATATAGTTAATGTTGAATAAACAGTTATTTTTTCAGCAAGTTTTCTCATTCAAAACTATATAATAAACCATTTTATTGTTTCAAACAAGAGAGTTGCAAGATAAATGAAAATGTCCGAAAGGAACTTTAAAGTAGTCAGAGAAGGCAATAGATTTTTAAATGCAATGCATTTTTAAGTAATTAATTTTTGTAAAATCCTTTCAAATTGTCCACGGGAGCAATTTCTACGGTAAATGTAACGTGGTAGGTTTGAAGCTTATACTAGGACTTCAATATTGAAATACTAAATGTACAATTTTTATTTCTTTCTCTGTGTAATTGGACAAAGAGAAAGTTTAGTGGCCAGACTAACATAAGAGGAGAAAGGGATCAATACAATTTTCAAACTAAATAAGTTCTCACTGCTTTTTTTATTTCTCTTGTCATTTATGAAACAAAATGCCATCAGTGTTTCTGTCCACAATTTTAATACAGCAAAAAAATCTCTAAGCCAGACAACGTTGTTAACATAATGATAATGGTTACCTAAATTTCTCCTGGGTATTAGAATATTAAAATATCATTTGATATTGTTAATTTTCCATCATAACCAGGTGTCTCATCCTATTTATCTTAAAATTAACAGGATTGTTATCAAATTCATCCAATATTTGAATATATGTAAGTCAGGAACCATGTAAAATGCTTAGAATTAAAAATAAATGCCCCAACAAAAAAAGTTTAAAATAAATAAATAAATAAATAAATGCCCAGTTTCTAAGATTTAGGAGCCATAGAATTTGGTTGAGTTCAATTTATGTATGATTTCTAACCAAGAACACATTGACCCGATTTGAAAAACTTTATAATTCCATAAAAAAATGTTTTTACTGTTTGTAATTTTGTTTTCTCATTTATTATTTATCTCAAATGTTAAGTTTAACGACAAAGCAGGATTAAAGCTAATTCAAAATTCAGAGGAATGCTGTCAGACCAAAGTCCTTCAAACAGCAGAGATAAGTGAGTCATGTCAAGAATAACATTTTTTTTTCAGTTCTTCCCAATTGAAGATAATATTTTCTCATTCTAGTCAGACGAGCATAGACTTTGGAATAAACACAATCTGGGTTCAAATCCCAACTGTCTTTCTTACACGCTCAGGTAAATTACTTTCCCTGTCGGAAGAACCATTTTCTCGATGTTAAAAATGCAGTCCTCTGAACGACCCAGGAATGCAGGGTTTATAGAGTCCTGGGACAAATGAGCAGCATTTCGTGGTAACTCAAGTTCATTAACCAGAAGAAATGTAGCCTACCTTTGAAATTACAAAAATGTGATCGTTTTCAATAAAAAATATGGGTATGTGTGGAGATTTAAAATTTAAAATGTTTGCAGGACAAACCTATACTTTATGCTTCTGGTGGAAGGTCAGATCACCCTTAAGCATTTATTTTCAAATATAAACAATTGTAGGAAATTTATGGATTTCCATTTATGGATTCTATTTATTTCAAATAAATAGGCCAAGTTTGCTCTGCAGTAGATCATGAAAGGATGTGCTTGTTACAACAATGACAACAGGAGACCAGTTGGGTAGATTGCAAGACTGTGGAATCTGGCATTTTAGACTCTAGCTCCAGCCCCTCGGGTCCCGGCTGTGTCACTTTGGATAAATTACTTAATCTCTTTGAGCCTCAGCATACTCACTTAGAAACGGGATGTTAATCGGATTATTACTATAATTTCATAAGATAATGCCTGCAAAGTGCTTAGCACAGTACTTGGCACAGATAAATGGCCCACAGATGTCAGCTGCTACAACATTGATGCTGCTGCTTATAGTATTGATGATGAAGATTGTGATGATGTTGCCGAGCAGACTTTCCAGGGACACAACAAGTAAGTAAACATCTTACTTCTTTTAAATTATGGAAGCACTGCTCTTAAAGGATTTGGCTGGACCACAACTTTCGTATCTCAAGAGCTGAGGTTTCCCAGCTCTATGGGGCGTTAAAGTGGATGCAACATGGAGGAAGCCCAAGACTGGAAACACTTATTTCCATGATTATAACCTGGAGTTCCGTGCAGGAGAGCCATGGCCTGGGAGATATTCAGCTTTAATATTCAGAACAGGCCACACTTGAAGGAGAAGAAATCGTGTTTGGTGCTTGGTTCTCAATTCATGAAGACATGAGATTTTAGATATCTTCCCAGGGTCAAAATAAGCCAAGCAAAATACTCTTATCGTTGAGAAGCTAACAAGGAGAACTTCAAATCATCTTTAATTTATGTTTATAAGTTTGATGGGGAAAGCAGCAAGAAAGCATTCTCAGATTACACATCCATGTATTTCACGGCCAGGATCAATTTTGATATTTAGTGGAACTATCTAAAAACACAACTATACAGAATCAGGAAGCCACAGGTCCCATCACTTTCCCAGGCACAAAAGTAAAAACGTGTGCATAATTCCGTGGTAGTTCTGCGCCCTGATGCGAACAGTACATGAGCCACGGGCTCAAGGTCCCCAGGATGTAACCCCAATCTCATGCCTGACTTGAATATCACCACCACCACCTTCCACAACTCGACTGTGCCTGATGCTTGGTGAAAATGCTGATTTCCAGCAGACCAGCACACGAAGGCATCATGCAGTGAGACGCTGTCCAGCTGCCCATCATCCCCTAGCAGGCTTGCTGCCCTGGACATGGTGAGGAGGGCGCCGGCCCCCGCTCACTCCCAAACAAGGCGACTCTGCATGGTCCCAAATGACAATCTCGTGTCTCACAAATTATCAAGCCTCACAGTCTCCCCACGGCCTTCAAGAGAAGCCGAACAACTCAGGAGTTCGTGGAAAGAACAGTGGACACCAGAGGGGCTTAGCAAAGGCGCATCAGTAAGAGAAGGAAACGTGTATTAGACCTGCCACGCGGAAAGTTACTGTTACCTTCTTTTAAAGATGTTAGGGAAAGTATATAACATTTTCAGTCATGCTGTTGAGTTTGAGGAATCTATATTAAATACTTCCTAGGGAAAGAATATAACATTTTCAGTCATGCTGTTGAGTTTGAGGAATCTATATTAAATACTTCCTAGGTGTCAACCACTGAGCTAGTGTAGGGGATGCGTGGTCGTGGTGACCGGCAGAGGGTCTGCCCTCAGGGATACTAAGTTCTGGAGGGAACTCGGTGAGTTCAGTGCGTTGGGGCGAAGAGCCGCCACTGCCCTGCAGCCCACGCCCCGACGAAAACGACACCCGCATCCTAACTCCTGGTACCTGTGAATACTTCCTAAGAAAGCAACAAGGGACTTTGCAGGTGGGATTAAGCGAAGGATTCTGCAGGGGAGATTATCTTGGTTACCCACGTGCCCCTTAGTGCACCCAGTGTCCTTAAAACTGGGAGTCAGAGGGATGCTGGGCTCCAGAAGGGGAGGCACCCTGGGACCCCAGGGACAGAGATGGAGTGATGCTGCCCCAGCGCCTGGGACCACTACAAGCCAGAGGACATGAGAACGGCTTCTCTCCCCTTGATTTCAAGCATTGCTACTCATTCCAGACTTCCAGCCTCCAGAACTGAGAGAGAATAAATTCCTGTCGTTTTAAGCCATGAGGTTTGATGTCATTCGCTACAGCAGCCATAGGAAAATACTACAGACACTGAAAAAGTAAGAAATAGGTAAATTAAGTGATCACAGATGGTTTTCAGTGCCTCAGAGGAAACAGAGCGTGGTAAGAGAATAATCTGGGAGACAGCTTACCCCTCAGGAGGACCGCTGGGCCTTGCTGCTTGGGGGTATAGACCCTCGCCCTCACCCACGCCATCTCCAGGGACCACTTTCAGCTCTGAGGCTTCCCTTTTCTAGCCATGCTGTCTCGGTCTGGGGCGCCTGAATTGGGAGACTGAGATGGATGGTGACTCTGCTTTCTCCCTTCACCCCCATCGGCCACTATGTCCACTCACCTCTCACGCATCTCCTGATCTGCGCCTCCCTTCATCTTCTCGGACGTATCCCTACTCATGACTCACCTGGATTACCTGAGTCTCCTATTTGGTACCTCAGCCTGCAGCTTGCCTGCCATCAGCCCATGCAGCCATCTTCCAAAAACCCTAATGCAGTTTTCCTGCTCTGAGCATCCTTCCTGGCTTCATGCTGCTGGGAAGACCAAGCCCACTGCTTGGACAAGGTCTGCAGGCCCTTCCTCATCTCCTTCTCAGGCTCTGAGACTGAGCACTGAGGCCCTGTGTGTGCCTCCCCCATGCTGTGCTCCTGTGCCCTTGGGCCTCCACGTGTTTTATTTCTTCTACTGGAAGCACTTCTTCCGTTCCCCAAGTTACGCTTCAAGGCTCCATTGATGTGTTACTTCTCAAAAGCCATGTCCCTGTTATGTTGGGCTCTAGTGGTCCCTCCCCTCCTTCCCCACTGCCCTCCTCAGATCATATCTTCATTCCTTTGTTTAATGACTGCCTCACACTGTAATCCCCAGGAGGGCAGGAAGTTTCCAATTCATTACAATTTCTTGAGGAGGATTTTTGGAAAAGGATGGAGATCCACCCCAAGAACCAGATCTTCCTTGGGAGCGTGTCGGGGTGTATCTTTTTCATCAATATAGCATTGCAGTGAACAAAAATAGACCCAGGACATCTTGTTCAGTGGCACCAGGAAAGAGGCAAATAACAGAGACAGGTCCAAATATGTCATGTCGCAGAAGACATGCTGCCCGGGGGGCTCTTGCTGGAGCCAGCACCTGAAAAGCAGCTCTTCAGCAGTGATCGTGCACGACATTCCAGGTGAGTGAGGTGTCACGAGAAATTTCATCACAATAAAGCAACGGAGTTTACAACTGACTCTTCAAAAGCGTAATAAACTAGAAAAGATTTCAGGTCATCCCTAGAGCGAGAGGGCTCTCATACCCTTGCATTCCGATGGGCTTAATTGAGAGTGATGGGGAGGTTAGGGTAATAGAATTCAGCCTCATTGCTGTACACTCAGCCTGTAATAAGCACCATCATTGACACACCATCGATATCCCTGGCAATTATAAATATTGCAGTGTTTCACTTTCGGGCAAACTCAGGGCCTGGGGGAGGGACTGGGTTCCAACACGTCATAAATATCATCCTTCATGTGTGTTCCTAGAAAACACGCTGAAATCACTGCTCTAGATCAGAGATAAGCAAACATTTTCTAGAAGGGCCATACAGTAAATATTTTAGGTTTTGTGAGCCCTATGGTCTCCATGGCAACTAACAAACTCTGCTACTGCTAAAGCAGCCTTCGACAATACATAAATGAGTGGGCACGGCTGCGTGCCAATAAAACTTTATTCGTGGAAAATGAATCACGAAATATGATTCATCTTCAGATTTTTAAAAAATCATATAAAAATGTAAAACCATTCTTAGCTCAGGACCATACACAATCAGGCGGCAGCTGGATTTGGCCCATAGGCCAGAGGGTGAGAATCCTTGCTCTGGATCATTAAGAAAACCAAAAAAGACCAATAGTGAGTCATTCGTGATAGATGAGAATGTGTAATAAATACAAAAATGACTAAACATATACCAATATCCAAAAACTTTTTTCAAATATTAAGGATAAAAAAATTACAACAGAACACATGTTTTAAAACACAGGATATAAACAGGTTAATAAAACTGGAGATGCAGCAGAAAGTTTAAAAAAATAATAAATTCCTTATATTGCGTAAAGGGAGAAAATTTCTACCATTTAAAATCTTAATTAGACTAATGCAATATTTATTTTTAAAGTTTTAGCTAACTACTGGTAAAATTTTAAACATGGCATTTACTTTCTAAACCACAAGAGAACAAAAAAAGAAAGAATAAAGTGAAGGAAATGAAGTCTATATTGTTGCCAAAGTCAGGAAACAAATAATCAAGAAAATAATTCTTTCCAATTACAACGTTAGAAGAGACGACTAAGACCACATTCTCATGTATTCATTAAACAAGAGATGACCTTCAGAGTCACAGCGACAATTCATTTAGAAAACATAATAAAACAGGGGACGAATAACAAAAATTTAAGGAAAAACTTCTTATACACTTAAAAACACTCTTGCAAATTACTACATGGTCAAAGAGGAAATTACAAGTGCAATAATAGAAAAAATAAAACATGAATATTACAGATTAAAATCTATGTAACTGAAGCTGGAACCACAAGTACTTGCATTCTTTCTATATAGAATACGAGCACTCCCTCAACTGCATTCTATATGGAAAGAAAACAGGTGAAGTGTTCAAATCATGTATTTATAAAATAATTTCAAGCCTTCCTAATTTAAAGAAAGCAGAGAGGAAAACATCATAATAAAGAAAAAGGCAGAAAACAGTAAATCAGAAGAACAAACTCTAGAGTGGGTGAATGGATCAGCAGACAGGAGATGGGGAGGAGGGGAAAGGAGAGGCACTGGCGGGCACTGGGCAGGGCTGGGTGGCCCATCAGTGGTCACCAGCCTGTCGCTGGGCTGTTCCACTCTGGAGCCCAGTGGGTGGCTCCTGCTGGACCAGGACGGGGACTCGCTTTCCTTCACTTGTCCCCTGCTGGTTTGCTGGTTCCTCTGGGCCAGTGCTCTCCAGTGGTCATATGCAGGATGCAAAGCAATACACAGCAGGTACTCATCCCCCCAGGTCTGCACACGCACCCCTCCCCCAGACCTCCTTGTCTTTAATCCTGCAATTCTGCTCCTTTCAGCCAAGCTCTCGGCCCCTGCCCAGATATCCATTTACTACTCACCTCTTATCTCTGCCATTCCATTCAGAACTCATCTTGAAGTGGACTCAGGTCAGGGCTCTGCATTTTAAGTGATGTCCCTATGCCCCCATTTTACTGGGGAGGAAGGTAGGTTAGTGTTTGGGGTCCCTGGTATTAGTGTCGGCTCAAGCTCTGTATGCAGTATCTTGATGGACCTGGGTGTTTTCCTTCCCCACCATGTCCAGTTACTCTAGTGAACGGCCACAGTCCCCCTGGAGGAAGAGTGGAACCGGTTATTGCACATAATTAGCATAACACGGCAAGATCCTTTCTCAGGGGGACCTGTCTTCTCTTCTACTGATGGACTTTCACCTGGAAACTGGGCAAGGGATCCAGATTTTACCCTAACTGACATACTACTTTTTTAGATCATTTTGGTGATATAAGTCAGGCAATACCTTCATCGGCCCTCTAACTCTTTCACCCTTAGGAACACCATGGTCTAGTTTCCAGGACCACAGATTCTGTAGGTCCAGGTGCCCTGTTAACATTGGGTCCTTACTGCTATTTACAGTGATTACATGCATTTTATCTCTAACCCTAGATGCCGGGCCTCTGACACTCTGGAATGTTATCATCCTTACTGATGCCAGGAGGCCAGGTGCAGAGTAGCATTTCTCAAGTCAGCCCTCTCTGACTGGAAACGGCCCACAGCTGGGCTTCTCACAGCTGACGCTGCTCGCTGGAGCATTCTTCCTTGTGTTAATGACAGGAGTGTCCTCCACATTCTCCAGGGAACACAGTCGGCCAATGCACTCTCTGCTTTCGTATAATAAATGCATTTTAAAATGACTCTCTAAAGACAGCCCACGGTGAGATACGCAGTAGGACTCTGTGTGCACGCACAGGAACACAGAGTGCAGAGGCCATTAAGGCATCTGCTACAGGAGAAACGGAGAAACCTCCCACACTGGTCCCCAGTTAACAATGCATATCCTAACCGTGGTGAAAAGTTGTGGGTTTTTCTTTCTCCCTTCCTCTGTCAACCTTGTTTTGACATCCTCTTAGGATATAACTTCTTTGCCATGTGTGCAATCTGGTGGGTCTCACTACTAGGGTTCCTGCCCATCCCTTGCCCAAGAGGGAGCATGTGACCCAAGCCTGCCTAATTGGACTCTCTATCCTAGAGTACTGAACCTTGAACAGAATGTGCAAGGATAAAAAAAATAGTTGGATCTCATTAATTTCAGTCGTGGTTCCTTGACATAATCGTTGGTTAGTTCTTGCTACCCAGAACCCAGATGTCCTGATTCCTGCTTTTTATGAGAATGTTTCTCCAGTGTTCTCCTTATTTCTATGAGCTCCATAATATCCTTTCAGTAAAACCATTTTGTGCTTACATTGGTTATAATAAATTTCTGTTGCTTGCAATCCAAGAACCCTGATATGGGTGGATATTAGTGCTCCAACTTTACAGATGAGAAAACTGGGTCTCAGGGTATAGAGTGAACTGCATAAAGTAACTCAACTAGTAAGAGACAGAACCAGCACTCAAAACCCTTGATTCCAAGTGTAGTGCTCTTTTTTTTTTTTTTTTGCGGTACGCGGGCCTCTCACTGCCGCGGCCTCTCCCGTTGCGGAGCACAGGCTCCGGACGCGCAGGCTCAGCAGCCATGGCTCACAGGCCCAGGCGCTCCGTGGCATGTGGGACCTTCCCGGACTGGAGTACGTGTTCCCTGCATCGGCAGATGGATTCCCAACCACTGCGCCACCAGGGAAGCCCAGTGCTCTTTTTATTATGGCACAATGCCTCCCTCCTAGGTATTTTTATCCTGGAAGCAACGCCTAAAAATTTCTCTCATCTCTAGACAATAGAGTTATAAACATCTGATGTAGATCTATCTGAATTGCTTGAAGAGATCAAAAGCTATTTCAAAGCATGAGCCCTGTTTTTCTAGTTCTTTATATTCCCATCCCTTATTTTCAAGTACATTGTCTTACATATGATATCTTGTACATTTTTAGATATATCTGCTGATCGATTATCCAAAGGAGATGTAAACATTCAAGAATTGTTCAGCTAACCATCTCTTGAAATGCATCTTTCACCAATTCCTAGATTTTTGGGGTGTGTGTCTGAACCAGTTTTTTGCCCTTAACTCTCCTGCCCATTCATACATCTTCGATAAAAAGCACCCTGCTGTGTTCCAGATCCTTATGCCCCTGTACGTCCTCACTGTTCTTCGCTATTCTGATTGTAGCTCCATGTCTAGACACGGGACCTTGGGATTAGATGCTTCCCTTGAAGAATCTTTGGTTCCCTGGGGTCGGCCCTCCCGCTTCCACTCTGAGTGGTCATCATCCCTCCTAATCCTCTGCCGTCATCAGTGAGATCCCAGGTCTTCCTTTCTGCTTCCACGGGAATTCAGACAGTGAAGCTTTTGACACATTCTATTGTACAAGTAAACCAGCAACATTTTTCCTGATATCGATGCACGTTGCTTCTATCGCCTTCTTTAGAAATGTGTCCCACTAATCCATCCTTTTAAAATATCAGCTTTCTATTCACTCTTATGAGGTATATTTTTATACTTTTAGTCTCCCCTCTTAGCATTTTTGGTATCCTCTTCTATAGATGTATTTTTTCCCCAAAGCATTGCACTGTTAAACTAAATCGTGAACTCCTCAGAGGTGACATTTATTCACCTTTGGCTCCCTGGAGTTCAGTGAGGCACCTATTACCTGACGAGCACTTTGTGTTTGTTGATTGAGTAATGAGTCACTATATCCACAATAACTAGTACACATGTATACTGCACTTCTATGTAAATGTATCCCTCATTCTCCATAAAATATTCATGCCAACAGTTATCCCCACTCTATTGCAAGCCAAGTATGACCTTTTGTTTAAATTCTATTAATATGATGGTGAGCATTCAGTCTGATGAGACAGCGGCAATTTCAATTAAAGCAATTACAGCTGCCAGTTCAGCCCAGATGTGGTGGAGAACAGGGTGGAGAAGGCTGCGCACGGAAATCCGTGGTCTTCGAGGGACTGTAATGTGACTCCTTCCATTCCAATCATCTGTTCTCCTTAGGCCAGTTGTCATCTGCTGGCCACAAAGAGGATTCTAAATTCTCTATTCCTTGCATTGGCACATGACATACTGTATTTAATTCCTGTAAGAGGACATCCCTATCTGGGTTGAAATGAAGAAAAGGGTTGCATTCAAAGGTCGCATGTTTTTCTTTGTAAAGATCACTAAATAGTAGGATATGAACACGCTGTATGTTTGAAGTACGATACAGAGAAGTAGAAAGATGAAATTTATTTCCTTTTCAAGCTCGGTTTCTGTTTGATTTAACTGAAATAATTGCCATTGAATATCTTCCCACAGGTCAACTCCATCCTCTCGGGAATGGACCACCGAGGGGGAAAGCACTTAACGCAGCATTCAGGTGGAATTCGAGGGAGGCCAAATCAGAATGTGCAGTAACATTTATCTCCTCTTTCGAAGCTCCTTTGTCCTGTTTTTTCTCCCTCAAACCCACTCTCTACATTAATTCATTGTTATTAGCCGTTTCTTCTGAAACTTGTCTGTCACACAGTGGATGTGATAATATACTGTTTGGCATCCTCTGCAGAAGGCAATACGGGCCCTGAGTGACAACGCTGGTCATTCCTTTGTATGAAGAGCCCTATGGTAATCTGCGGGATCATGAATATTTAACTGGGGATATCTGTTTGTGAAGGTGTGTGTATCTGCGAGCGTATGTGTTTGCCAGGGTACGCTATCCACAGTGAAATGATCCCTAACCAAGAGTGTGCGAATAAACAACTCATGTAAATTCCAAACACCACAGGACATCCAGCATCAGTGCTCTGGGATATGATTAGCTTCTGAGTCCTGGGACTCTGTGAAGTCAAGATAGATAGATCTCGGTGGAACTTAGCATAAAATGGGAGAAAAACAGAAACGGAAAGGGAGGAATAGAGTCAGAATAAAACAACAGACAAATAAATATGAGCTGAAAATCATTAGTGTCAATTACCCTGGTTCAGCTCATATGTGACCAAATATAAAAATGGTTTTGGGGATTGAGTTGCTGAAAAATTCAACAGATAGAGGGAATTGGGACATGTTAATATACTTCTGGAAGGCTTAATTTGAGGTGTGGGGGAATACAGTCTTACGTTTTATATTTTTAGTCCCTCTGATGGGCAGCACTTTCTAGTGAGACAGTGAAAGCGACAACGAATGGATTCTGGGGGGAAGGGGACAATAAAAGGATGCTCTCTCTAAAAGGCATCTTTTCTGTGTAAAAGCAGGAAAATGTTTGCCCTTATAATATTAGATTAAAAGAACAGTGTAAATACTTGATAAACAGGAAGGAAAAAAGCTGTTGTTTTCATTAGGGCTACTAAGGGGGGCTGCACATCTTTTAAGACATACGCCGCATTTTGGTAGACGTGGAGAGAGGGTGGAGAGGTTTACATGAGCACCAGCCCTGTGCCCAGTGGCATCCGTTTCCCGAGCATCATGGCTCCCCCAACACACATACACAGGAATAAGGACCAGGAGACATGTATCCATTCAACAAATTATTAAACATATAAGTATACGAGGGGATCAAACAAGAGTACAGGCCAGGGAGTTTATAACTGCCGTGCTAGGGAATTAGAAAGCTGGTGAGGATTTCATGGAACCTGATGGAGAATCAAGAGATGCGTCATCCAGTCCTGGTGACAAAATCCCTGGAGAAGCTGCCACGCCTATTTTTGGGGCTTCATTTCTCCACCATTAAAGTAAAAGTACGGAACTTAATGATCATAAGGACATTTGTGGTTTCATATTTAAGGAAAACAAGAAGTCAGTAAAATCTGATATATGTACGTGTTTAGCACAGATATGTTTAGACTGAACACACATTTACTATGTTGAGTTTTCCAATTCATGAACTTTCCATTGGTTTAGATCTTCGATTTCTTTTATCAACATTCCCTAGTTTCCAGCATACAAGTTCTATCTATTATTAGATTTATATCTAAGCATTTAGGCAGTTAGTTTTTTTTGGAGCAATTATAAACGGTATTGTACTTGCAATTTTGGTTTCCACATCTCCACAGTTTGCATATAGAAATTTTTGTGTACTGATTTTTTGTTCTGTGAACTTGCTGATCTCACTTATTAGTTCTACCAGGGTACAGTGGGATGTTTTGGTTTGTTTGTTTCTAAATTCCTTGAGATTTTCTACCTAGACCATCATGTTATCTGCAAATAGGGACAGATTTAATTCTTCTTTTCTTACATGTATGAATTTTATTTCCTTTTGTTTCTTTATTGTAATGGCTAGAACTTCCAGTACTATGTTGAATAATAATGATGAGATTGAACTTGCTTAATTCTCAAGTTTAAATTAATATATCTTGGGCTTCCCTGGTGGCGCAGTGGTTAAGAATCTGCCTACCAATGCAGGGGACACAGGTTCGAGCCCTGGTCTGGGAAGATCCCACATGCCGCAGAACAACTAAGCCCATGCACCACAACTACTGAGCCTGCGCTCTAGAGCCCACAAGCCACAACTACTGAGCCTGTGCGCCACAACTATTGAAGCCCACATGCCTAGAGCCCGTGCTCCGCAACAAGAGAAGCCACTGCAATGAAAAGCCCATGCACTGCAATGAAGAGTAGACCCTGCTCACCGCAACTAGAGAAAGCCCACGTGCAGCAACAAAGACCCAATGCAGCCAAAAATAAATTAATTAATTAAAAATAAATTAAGTAATATATCTTTTGACCCCCTCCACCCACTTTTGGGGTCTAAAGGTATAAGTTTCCAGTTACAACATAAATAAGTCATGGGTATGTAATGTACAGCATGATGACTATAGTTAGTAACACTGTATTGTATATTTCAAAGTTCCAAAGAGAGTAGATCTTAAACGTTATCATCACAAGAAAAAGAAAAAAAATTGTAACTATGTATGGTGACAGATGTTAACTAGACTTATTGTGCTGATCATTTTGCAACATATACAAATGTTGAATCATTATGTTGTACACCTGAAATGAATATAATGTTATATATCACTGATACCTTAATAAAAGATTAATATATCAGTCAACATACTAAAAAGAAAAATCACATGATCATAAAAAAAGGATTTAAAAATTTTAGAGATTTTTAAAAAACTTTCAGTAAACTAGGAATAGAAAGGAATTTTCTCAACTTGTTAAAGGCTATCTACAAAAAAAAAAAATCTACAGCTAATATCATACCTAATGGTAAGAAACTCAAAGCTTTCCCACTAAGATCAGGTACAAGACAGGGAGATCCCCTCTCAGTACTCCTTTTCAACATTGCACTGGAAGTTCTAGCTAATGCTATAAGAAAAAAAAACAAAAGGTATACAAATAAGGAAGGAAGAAATAAAACTGTTTTTGCAGATGATAAGATTGTCCACGTAGAAAATCTGAAATAATCAACAAAAAGAAACTCTTGGAACTAATATAGCAAGGTTTCAGGGTACAACGTTAATATACAAAAGTCAATTACTTTCCTATATACTAACAATAAACAAGTGGAATTTAAAATTAAAAACATTTACATTAATACCCAAAACATGAAATACTTAGGTATAAATCTAATGAAATAGATAGAAGATCTGTACATGAAAAACTACAAAAGTCTAATGAAAATTACCAAAGAAAAACTAAATAAATGGAGAGCTATCCCATGGTCATGGATAGGAAGTCTCAATTTTGTCAAGATGTCAGTACTTCCCAACTTGACATACAGATTCGAATGCAATCCCAATCAAAAATCCCAGGAAGTTACTTTATGAATCTTGGCAAACTGATCCTATGATTTATGTGCAAAAAACCCAGAGTAGCCAACACAATATTGATGGAGAAGAACAAAGCTGGAGGACCAACACTACCCAAATTCAAGACTTGCTATAAAGCCACAGTAATCAAAACAGTATGGCATTAGCAAAAGAGTAGACAAGACCAGTGTAACAGAATAGAAAGCCCAGAAATAGACCCACAAGGAGCAAAGGCAACACAATTCAACAAAGATAATCTCTTCAACAAATGGTGCCGGAATATCCACATGTAAAATCATGAATCTAGATACAGACCTTCATAAAATTAACTCAGAATT
Source organism: Lipotes vexillifer (assembly GCF_000442215.2). Taxonomy (NCBI): domain Eukaryota; kingdom Metazoa; phylum Chordata; class Mammalia; order Artiodactyla; family Lipotidae; genus Lipotes; species Lipotes vexillifer. The sequence goes on along the minus strand of NW_006775077.1, from coordinate 1,432,135 downwards.
GATCATAGACCTAAATGTAAGACAAAAGCAATAAAACTCCTAGAAGACAACATAGGAGAAAACCTAGATGACCGTGGGTATGACTATGACTTTTTTGATAAAACACAAAAGGCATGATCCCTGAAATAAATAATTGATAAGCTGGACTTCATTAAAATTAAATGCTCTGCTTTGAGAAAGACACTGTCAAGAGAATGAGAAGACAAGCCCCAGACTGGAGTAAATATTCACAAAAGACACATCTGATAAAGGACTGATATACAAATATACAAAGAACTCTCAAAACTCAACAATAAGGAAAAACAACAACCTGATTAAAAACTGAGTCAAAGATGTTAAGAGACACCTCACCAAGGAAGATGTACAGATGGCAAATAAGCATATGAAAAGATGTTCCACACCATATATCATCAGGGAAATACAAATTAAATCAACAATGAGATGCCATCACTCACCTATTAGAATGGCCAAAATCTGGAGCTCTGACACCACCAAATACTGTCAATGAAGTGGAACAATAGGAACTCTCATTCATCACTGGTGGGAATGCAAAGTGGTGCAGCCAAATTTGGAAGACAGTTTGTCTTCTTTGGTGGCTTCTTACAAAACTAAACATACTCTTAACATATGATCCAGCAGTCACACTCCTTAGCAATCACCCAAAAGGGTTAAAAACTTATGACCACACAAAACCCTGCACACGGATGTTTATAGCAGCTTTATTCGTAATTGCAAAAATTTGGAAGCAACCAGGATGTTCTTCAGTAGGTGAATGGATAAATAAACTGTGGTCCAACCAGACAATGGAATATTACTCAGCCCTAAAAAGAAAGGAGCTATCAAACCATGAAAAAACATAGAGGAACCTTGAATACATATTACTGAGTGAAAGGAGTCAATCTGAAAAGGCCACACACTGTATGATTCCAAATATACGACATTCTGGAAAAGGCAAAAATATGGAAACAAGATCAGTCATTTGCAGGGGTGGAGGGAAGGAAGGATGGTTAAAAGAAGCACAGAGGATCTTTAGGGCAGTGAAAATACTCTGCATGACATTTTGATGGTGAATACATATCATTATTCATTTGTCCAAACCCATGGAACATGTAACACCAAGAGTGAAGCCTAACGTAATCTACGAACTTTGGTGATCATGGTGTGTCAACGCAGGTCCATCAGTTACGGCATGTACTTCTCTGGTGGAGGATGTTGATAGTGGAGGGGCAAGAGGCTCATGGGAAATCTCTGTTACTTCACTTCGATTGTGTTGTGAATTTAAAACTGCTCTAAAAAAAGTCTTAATTTAAAAAAATTGATATAAATGACAAATACAAAAATGTTGCAAAGCTTTTGACAAATTATCTTTTTATATGTAAAATATCTGACAAATCAAAGGGCCTGAGAAATTAAAAATATAAAAATTGAAAAAATAATGATTATCAAATTGAATATTTTCTCAAATCGGCATTTTTACAACAAATCCTGTGTTGAAAACTTTCAAAGGATAGCTTTCGTTCAAAATGAAACAAGTGTGTGTACACATACACACACATATTATACAAAGTTTTCATCTTAAATATAACAGGGGACAAAAGAATTTCACTAGTAGACAAGGGTAAGAATTACTGTATTGATAAAGAAAAGCCCCAACATGATGAGCTTCAAAGAGCAAATGTCCTGAGTGTGCCTTGAATATTGCCGTCACCTTTGGTGATAGCTGTGTGTCAGAGGGGATGTACTTTCTCTTACTAATTGTGCTGGAAGAGACTCTCATCTTCCTGGGTGCCCACCCAGGAGACAGAGCGGAAGCAGGACCTGGAGAGAGTGACCTCGTGGAGCTGTGAGGTTACCAGTCACAGGCAGTGGCAACAAGAAGCCGCAATGAACCGCTGGGAAGTGAAATGCTCATTTTCTCCACACAATGCCAGTGGCACGTCCACCCATCCGGTCCCACCCTGCCTGCCGTCCTGCGTCCCGGGAGGACAGAGCTCTCACACCCTCATCACCCCTTCGTACCAGACACCCCCAGATTCCCCCGACGCTCTGTGCCACCTGGGTTCTTCATCCTCCCCGTGTGCACTGGACATTTAAACATCATCTGTGCTAGGTGTGGAAACTGATATTTTGATCGATTTTATTAATAAAAATGCTGTGTGTTTTCAAACATTTTCATTCCATAAATATAGGCTGAACAATATCTTCCTTCCTTTAAGCATCCCATATTTATTGCAAGGTTTTATTAAAAATAGGAAATAAAGGGAAATAGAGAAACAGTAATTAATTCTCCCATAGAGACCAGTGTCTTCCATGTTTTTCTTATAGAGCTTTTTTTTTAATTGGAGTATAATTGCTTTACAATGTTGTGTTAGTTTCTGCCCCACAGCGCAATGAATCAGCCACACACATACACACATCCCCTCCCTCCCCCCGCATCCCACCCAACTAGCCCATCACAGAGCACCGAGCTGAGCTCCCTGTGCTATACAGCAGGTTCCCACTAGCTCTCTATTTTACACATGGTAGTGTATTTATGTCAAACCTAATCTCCCAATTCATCCCCGAGTCTTCTATGTTTTATTTTTAAATTGTGAGAACAAAACAAACAGAATTTGCTGATCCCGGTAATTGTACTTTTTCAGACTAACCTTGCTGAGTGCCAGGTCTTTGCTCCCTAGGGTCCTTTCTCTGTGTGCCTTATCCTTTCCTTCTGTTCCTTTCCTTTACCCTCTGTGCCCTTTAGAAATGGCGCAGGTGATGTTTCGCAGCCCTGCATCTTCAGAGCTATCACACAGGTGCCAGCAGAGAACCTCCCTGGTGTCTGAAAGGTAACATAAACAAGCGAGCACAGGTGATGGGAAAGAGGCCTCGTCAGTTTGTACCTGACTTCACATCATCATCTAATCCAGATTTTAGAAATAACTCTTGGTGGGCCCGGCTGTCTACAATGCTGCCCCCTTTCCTGGTGTTATTGGAGGCTCAGCTCTCAGAAAAGGCCTGCTCCCTGCTCCTTCTAGAAAGGTTGCCTGATCACCTGTCAGCCGTGAGACTTACAGGTGCACCTGGCATCGGCATCCCCCCCGAGTCAGGCGCGAGGCCTCTGACGTGTTATGAGGGGAAAGTTACATCCACCGAGATCTGCAGGCTGGGGGTTGTTGACACATGACACGCAGCTGCAGGCGGGCCGGCCACAGTCATAAAACGCTTCCTTTTCCCTCTGGCTCTTCCCTCTGTCCTCTTGCTGCTTGCCAGGCTGGCCCGCAGCTGACACCCCATGTGTGCGTGGGACAAAACTCAGCTGCCAGCTCAGTGGTACAGAAACGTACTGGCCAAAAAGAAAAAAAAGGAACTGTAAACTTTTAGCAGGGTATGAAATGCTAGTTTCTTGGTGAAAACTTGGTGGCCCAGACACATGGAAGAATTTATTTTTTTTTGCAAGTAAATTCACCCATGAAATCTGCTCTCCACCGCCACTTCCTTCCCCACCTGCACAAGGTTTCACCTAAGGACACACGTCTGAGCCGTCACAGGAGATAACAAGCATCTGCAGATACCTAATCAATCAGCTCCGGGTACCAAACTCCAGCGGGGCACTGACAAAGTTAACCAAGGCTGCCCTGGTTCCTATAGTAGTCGCCGTGCTGAACAACTTAACTAGCAGATCTAGGCAGAGACCCCATCAATCTGACCCTCTGGTGCAAGACAGGGCTTCCTCAGAAGAAAAGAGGCTTCAGAAACCAGAAATCATTATGGGAATGCTTTTTAGGTTTTCCAGTGAGGATGGAGAACAGGGACGGAGCAACAGGAAAAAAAAAATGGAAAAGAAGAAAAGGAGGCAAATTACTGAAATCTAGCAGAGACAAGTACAAATCAAGTACCTAAACAGCAGATGTGAAATGAAGGCGCATAGATATCCAAGGCACTTACATGGTATTCAAATAATGCTGAAATTACAGAGCTGTCACTGCAGACCTGCAGAGTGGCCGCTCCCTGTGCCCTGTGGTTTAGTGCCTTCCTGAGAAGGATGGAACGAGGCTGACCTGAGAGGCCCTGGACAGAGGTGGTCAGGAAACTGTACAGGGCCGCTGTGCTTTCCTCCGCACGCACCCTATGCTCTAGGAAACCAGCCTCCTTGGGGAGACCAAGCCTCCTTTCTCACCCCAGCCAAAAAATAAAAAATAAATCCATCCCTGGACCTTGGAGTATAAGAAGATAACACTGTAGATGGGCTGTTTATGGGAATAAAAAGGTTACTTTGTAAAGGACAGCAATGGGTTTTCTTTCTCAGGCTGTAAGTGTAAGCGACAGGAACTAAAAAGGGCTTAAGGGTATAAGGCAAAGATGCCTACGTTCCCTTCTTAACTACCAAAAACAGGAGTAAACATTTTAGACTCTGCTCAGAGATGAGTTGTCTACAGTTTCATTTTTCAAATGTCACACTTCTTAACCTTTAAAACACTAGCGGATCATCTTGTAAGCAAAATACTTTATATATGTTTTCACGGCTGAAAAAGAAAACATAACCCTAAGGACTGCTCCAATATGTAATTTTTAGTTTAAAAAAAATTAAAAATTGAGACTAAAGAAAATGATGCTTCTCGCATTAAGGAATTGCCTCACATTATCCTCAGGTAGCCCCGGCAATCCCTGAATTGGACCGCAGGGAATGATATAATAATTCCACAGCCAAGGAAAGCTCTGTCTACCCAGAGATGCCCGTCCGGCTTTGTGCTGCTCTGAGTGTCTCCTGATGGGCTGAGACGTTATTGTTCGATTGAGAGCTGGTTTACAGATAAAGGTGGCCCTGTCAGAAGTTCTGAATAGCTCAAAGCTAATTGCTGACCCTAACAGGGCCAATTAGCTGTTACAGGCTCAGCAAGGCAGCCCCTGGGACCTATCCTTTCTTGCTCACATGTTGTGAAACTCTCCCTGCGCCGCTACCTTGGCTCTGGGCTTTGTAGTCACCATTCAACAGATCAAAGGTTTATTAGAAAGAATGGCTTCCATATCGGCCTCCGCAAGGCAGACACAGGCATCCCACACGGCTACGCACACGACAGAAAACCCCAAAGCGCCCGTGTGGATGAGCAGGGACCCAGTGTTCTATTTTTAGTGCAGGTCTCAAATGATGCCTTGATGGCTGTAATTTGATGAAATAATCCCAAGCATTTAGTTCCAATAAACTCACCAATCATCAACACTGGTTATAGCACACCCACTGGTTGGACCCCTGAAAGTGGGGATGCACACAAACCCTCACAGCAGGCACACGTCTCCCACCTCCAGACCTGCCTAACCTCAAGAACAACAGCCAACACACACACACACACACACACACACACACACACACACATACACACATACACACACACACACCCATGCAGGGCATTCTCTTGCTTTTACCTAAAATTTAACCATGTTCTTCTTGTTCTAGAATTCACATGTGATTATTGTAGAAAATAAGGAAAAACAGACAAGGAGAAAAAGAAAGGGAAGAGCACCCATCATCCACCTACACAACATTTAGACTTTGGGTTACAGGAATGTTATCATTTTATTTAAGATGCCTCATAAGTATCACGAGTAGTGACAGCATAATATTCCCTCCTGTGCTGTGGTTGGTTTCCTATTCTCCAATACTTTTAGCCACTTAAATAGTTTTCAATGTTTTTGTTATTATGAGCATTCTACATAACACTTTTTCTATATTTTGGGGTGATTGACTTAGGATTTATTTCCAAAGTAAAAATATTCAGTCAAAGGATACCGATCTACATCACCAAATTGTCATCAGACAGAACCAAAACATCTTTTTCTCTGCTCAGAAATGTTTAGCAATGGTTTATGAGATATTCACCAGCGTTGTGTTATTATTTTTGGAAATACTTATCAGATTTTATGTTAGATTATTATCGTAATTGAACTTTTTCCATATGTTTGTTTGAAGTTTGTGGAAAATATGTGTTTGTGTCTTTTATCCACTTATCTACTAGGCTTTTAATGGTTTTTCTAATTGATTACATGATTTTTTTACATAGCATAAATATTTCTCCTTCACTGTTCTTGAATATTCTGAGTTGTTTCATTCAATGTTAGATTTTTACGTACAGACATATGTTTTCTACATCCTTTTCTAGTCAAAGCTGGAAGCTTTCCTGTTAATTCTATTGCTTTAGGCTTAGAAAACTTTTGCAAGAAATCGGATCCATATTAAACTATACAACGCACTCCTGAACAACCAATGGTTGAAAGCAAAACCGAAAAGAAGTCCAAAAATATCTTGAAACAAATGGAAATGGAAAACCAACATACCAAAACTTATAGGGTACAGCAAAAGCAGTTGTGAGAGGGAATTTTATAGTGAAAAACACTCCCATTAAGAAAAGAGAAAGATCTCAAACAACCTAGCTTTATACCTCAAGGAACTACAAAAAGAAGAATAGAGTCAGCTCAAAACTGGCAGAAGGGGCTTCCCTGGTGGCGCAGTGGTTGAGAGTCCACCTGCCGACGCAGGGGACGCGGGTTCGTGCCCCGGTCCGGGAAGATCCCACATGTCGTGGAGCGTCTGGGCCCGTGAGCCATGGCCGCTGAGCCTGCGCGTCCGGAGCCTGTGCTCTGCAGTGGGAGAGGCCACAGCAGTGAGAGGCCCACGTACCGCAAAAAACAAAACAAAACAACAACAACAAAGAAAAACTGGCAGAAGGAAGGAAATAACAAATATCAGAGCAGAAATAAATGAAATAGATATAGCATAAAAACAATAGGAAAGGTTAATGTAACTAAGAGCTAGTTCTTTGAAAAGATAAACAAAATTGACAAACCTTAGTTTCCTTAGTTAGACTAAGGAAAAAAATAGGGAAGACTCAAAATCAGAAATTTAAAAGGAGACTTTACAACTCATACCACAGAAATACAAAAGATCGTATGAGTCTACTATGAGCAATTATACACCAACAAATTGGGTAACCAAGAAGAATTCCTAGGAATAAACAATATACCAAGACTAAATCGTGAAGAAATAGTAAACTGAACAAACCAGTGATGATTAGGGAGACTGAATCTGTAATCAGAAATCTCTCGACAAACAAAAAGCCCAGTTTCACTGATGAATTCTGCTAAATATTTTAAAAGATTTAAGACCAGTCCTTCTCAAAGCCACCTATATTTCTGTTATCCCTATCAAAATTCCAATAGTAGTTTTTTACAGAAATAGAAAAAACATATATTTACAGAAATACAAAAATAGACACATAGACCAATGGAACAGTATTGAGAGCCCAGAAATGAACCCTTGCATATAGCGTCAACAAATACTTGACAAGGGAGTCAAGAATACACAATGGGGAAAGGATATTCTCCTTAATAAATGGTGCTGGGAAAACTGGATACTCACATGCAGAAGAATGAAGTTGGTTGCTTATCTTACAGCACTCACAAAAATTAACTTGGAATGAAGATTTAAACATAAGACCTGAAACAATGAAACTCCAAAAAAAAAAAAAAAATGGAAAAAGCTCCTTGATATTGGTCCTGGCAATTATATTTTGAATCTGACACTAAAATCACAAGTAACAAAAGCAAAAATAAATAATGGGACTTCTTCAAACTAAAAAGCTTCTGCAAAAGAAACAATCAACAAAATGAAAAGGCAACCTATGCAATGAGAGAAAATATCGGATAAGGGGTTAATACCCAAAATATGTAAGAAACAAATACAGCTCAATAAAAACAAACTACCTGATTAAAAAATAAACAGAAGAACTGAGTATACATATTTTTTCAAAGACATACAGATGGTCCACAGATACATGAAAAGATGTTCCACACCACTGATCATCAAGGAAATGCAAATGAAAATCACAATGAGATATCATCTCACACAAGTCAGAACGGCTATTATCAAAAACATAAGCCACACCAAGTGTTGGCAAGGATGTGAAGAAAAGGGAACCCTTGTGCACTGTTGATGGGAATGTAAATTGGTGCAGCCACTATGGAAAACGGTATGGAGTTTCCTCAAAAAATTAAAAATAGAACTACCATATGATCCAACAATTTCACTTGTGGATGTATACCGAAAGAAAATAAAATCACTATCACAAAGACATATCTTCATCCCTAGGTTTACTGCAGCATTACTAATGATAGCCAAGACATGGAAACAATCTAAATGCCCATCAAGGGGTGAATGGATAAACATGTGTTTTTATATATATGGAATGGAATATTATTCAGCACTGAGAAAGAAGGAAATCCTGCTATTTGCAACAAATGGATGGAACTTGAGGGCATTATGCTAAGTGAAATAAGTCAGACAGAGAAAGACAAATACTGCATAATCTCACTTACACACTAAACCAATATTTGGCTAATTACAGGAGTCAATAAAAGGCAAACATGCCATAATAAAACAATATTTGTATCCATTTTAGTAAAATGAATTAGGCACTTTTACTTTTTCCCCTCCTCCCTTGTTAATTTTAGCTGGTTTCTAAATCTTACCTTTCCTTTTTTGAAAAACAATATAGGTAATAACTTTCGATAAGAGTGGCAAACATAATCAATATTAACCATATTTAATTATTTTGAAATTTAAAAAATTTTAATTTGTATTAGTGCTCATAAGCCCTCTCCATAGGGTTTTTATATTTTCAGTTATTGCAATTTTTCTGAAATGTTTCATTGAATAATTCATTTAGTAACACCACTTGGCTAAGTATAAAATTATAGAATTTTCTCCAGTTTTTTTCATACCTTTTTGTAGAAGTTTCTCTACTGTCTCTTGTGTTTCTGTTGTTGATATTTTTGTTGCAAAACAGAAGACTGTTGCTTATTATTCATAGAAAAATTGGGTTTTTCTCTCCAGACCCTTACGTGATATTTTTCTATGAACATTAAAAATCCCAGAAAGGTTATATCTATCTGTGGCTATCATTGTATCAGCTTCCCACTGAAAACAATAAGTTCTCTCAATTTTTATTGGAGGTCTACTTTTTTAATAGGAAAGGTTTCTTTTTCCTTATGGTGTTGATTATCACTTCTATGCTCTCTTTTATATTATGTCACACACACATCATATCATGACATATTATCCCCATCTTTTTATCCCATTTTTCAGTGTTTTCATAGAGTTTTTATACTTTTATTACTTCACTTTTTTGATGTCTTAATGCTGCCAACTTGTTATTTGAGACACCCATTGTGATTTCTGTACAACAAACAATCTTTTTTGTTTCTATTATACCTTTGTTTATCTTGGTTAATCCTTTTTTAACTGACATTTTTTTCAGACAATTGTGGACTCACTTGAGATTTTAAGAAATAATACAAAGAGATCCTTTGTATACTTTGTCCATTTTCTCCCAGTGATAACATTTTGCATAACCATAGCATAATACCATAACCAGGATACTGACCCTGATAATCCACTGATCTTTTTCAAATTTCCCAGATTTACTTGTGCCCACTTGTGCGTGCGTATGTAGCTGTGTATTTCATCTACATGCCATCCCAGTCAAGACACTGAACAATTCCAACATCCTCTTCTTGCCCATATTCATAACCACATCCAGCTAACTTCTTCCCACCTGCAACTTCCTATCCCTAAATCTTGGCAACTTGTCTTCCACGTCTAAAACTTTGTTGTAACAAAAATGTTACGTAAATAGAATTACACAGTATCTAACCTTGAGGGTTGACTTCTTTTTCACTCTGGAGATTCATCCAAGTCTCTGCCTGTATTAACAGTTGGTTCCTCTCATTGAGAGCAGAATCCCATGGTATTGATGTAAATGGTTTGTTTAATCACTCACCTGTTGAAGAATGTCAGAGCTGCTCCCAGTTTTGGGCTAGTACAAATAAAACTACTATGAACTTTCCGTATGTGAACATAAGCTTGCACTTTTGTGGGATAAACATTGAGTACAACAGCTGGATCATATGCTGGTTGCATGGTCAATTTTATAAGAAACTGCCAAACTATATTCGAGAATGGCTGTACCATTTGATGCTCCCACCGGCAATTTATAAGCGATTCTGGCGTTCTGCATCTTCAACCATCCCTTGTTGGTGTTATCATTATTTTTCATATTAGCCATTTTGGTAGGTATATTTTGATACCTGTATGAACTGTGGTTTTAACCTGTGTTTCCCTGCTGGCTAAAGACATAGAACATCTTTGCATGTGCTTATTTGAATCTGTACATCCTATTCCTTGAAAACTCTCTTCAGGTCTTTTGCTTATTTCTAAATGATTTAGTTTTTAGTTTAATATCCAATGGTCTTTGATGATTTATAGAAATGCAATTGATTGCTGTATATTGGCCTTTTTATTTCGCAACCTTGCTAAACTCATTACTTTTATAGTGTTTTGGTAGATTCCCTAGGGCTTTCTACAAACACAGTCACTTAATTCTTCTCTTTGGGATTTTAGCTCTCAAGAACTGATAGGCCAATGTCCTCCAATTTTCTTAAAACTCCACTGGCTTTCGTGCCTGTTCGCATTCTCATTTTGGCACCCCAGAATCTTCCTTAGCACCATGGTTGGGCAGATCCGGGGGAGGGGGGAGGCAGCACGTAGAAAGTAAAGTTCACGTGATGTCTTTCCCTTCTATTCAGTGTCTGGTCTCATCATTTCTAACAGCCCTGGAGCCCTCCGATGACTGCAGACATATTTCTTCATGTTTTGTTTTATTTGAATTTTTTTCTGGAGTTTCCAGTTGTTTTCAGTGGGATAGTCTGCCACAAGTTGCTCTGAGCTATAGAGCTCAAAGGAGAGACACAATTGTGTGTGTGTGTCTGTGTGTGTGTCTGTGTGCCTGTGTCTGTGTGCCTGTGTGTGCCTGTGTGTGTGTGCCTGTGTGTGTGCCTGTGTGTGTGTGTGCCTGTGTGTGTGCCTGTGTGTGTGTGCCTGTGTGTGCCTTGTGTGTGCCTGTGTGTGTGTCTGTGTGCCTGTGTGTGTACGCCTGTGTGTGTGTGTGCCTGTGTGTGTGTGCCTGTGTGGTGTGTGTGCCTGTGTGTGTGTGTGCCTGTGTGTGCCTGTGTGGTGTGTGTGCCTGTGTGTGCCTATGTGTGTGTGTGTGTGCCTGTGTGTGTGTGTGTGTGTGTGTTGGCTCAAAAGTGCTACTTCAAGGTTTTACCTTATTAAATAACGTGCTCTTCAGTGGAGTCCATTTATTTTAAATGATATAATATACATACAAGCACTTCCTGTGATTAAAATATTTCACAGATGTTAGTAGCTATTATTTCAAAATCAAATGGTGTAGCTTTTGTAAGCAATTAGTAACGAGGCAAGGATTTTCTGTGGTCACTGTCCATGATATAGAATAAATTGAGCAGTAGCCAATGAGACCACCCAAGTTACGTTGATTAGTAATATTTTCCATACAGGTCAACTCAACAAATGTTTACTGACCACTTAGTACACGACATTATTCCCAGCACTACTTACAAACCAGCCATGAAATCCGAACCATCCACTGAGTTCATCTCACAACACAGGAAT
>NW_006775077.1:1402364-1420506 GCF_000442215.2 Lipotes vexillifer | reverse complement strand
AGGAATGCCACGGACAGATTCCCTTCTCCCCCGTGAGCCCCAGCTCCTCCTCTTGCCCTGGACATCGACCTTCCACCGTCTCAGCTGAGGCCAGAACTGCATTTCCATAGCATTACTGATTCTGCAACCAAGGAAACATGTTACACATGACAACTCACATAAACAGAAAGCAGTTTTACAACAGACAGAAAAGGACTTTTCAACTTTTATATTACTGAGTTCCCATTTTTAGGATTCAGAAAGCAACAAAGATTCAATTTCTCTTTGCGTCACTAATTCTCATTGGTTTGGGTTTCTCCAGGTTGGACGATATGAACGTAACCGATGCGGCACTTTTCCTTTACACCTTTTGTGCCCGGATATCTGAGAGAAAGCAAGGCCATCACTGAAGGCGAGCAATTATTACACAGTGTGGGAAAAATCTATAGCAATGAAACTCAAGTTGTCCTCCCCAAAAGATACCCCTTGACTAAAGGGAAGACTTTAGATTAACATGTCAAACACACCAGATTCAAATGCCAACTCTGACGCTTCTGAAATAACAGACTTTGGGCAAATGTATCTTCAGCTGACTCTTTGCCCATCTGTACAATGGGAACAGCAACAGCTACATCATGGCAACCTTAGTAGCTTCTCCATTACCACCAATAATCAACAAAATCTACTTTGGCTGAATTTTTTAAATAATGAAGAAAGCCAATGTTCTATTAGACTTACTTTCAACTGCTTTGGAGAGCTGCCAGATTTATCAGTGATTACATAAAAGAAGAAATGCCATACAAATCTTTGTGCAAATCATATTTTGCCCAGCTACAAGAAATTTCTCTGTTGCACATCAACTTTCTTTCAGGGAAAGACTAAATCGACTCATTGGTCAACCATCACAATCCCCGTGGCTATATTCTGAGGTTTCCCACTTCTAAGTGCTGGGTTCAAGACAAAGGCTCAGTAACTTGAAATATTTGTTGCCTTTAAAATAAAGTCTCTATTTATTGAATACAAGTGTATGTACAGAAATAATCAATATTAGAGAGAGAGAATTTCTCTAACAGGCTTCTGCAGAGAGAAAGCATTCTTCAAGATTATAGTTAAACAAATAAGATTATTATACCTCAAAAGCCTGACAGTTAAATAACATATTTCCACCTGAAATCATAGATAAGCAATATTTTTTCCATCTGTAATCTGAGCAGTTCTATTGAAGCTATGTGGATTAGTCATTGTGTTTTACTAAAACGTAAAGGACCAAACTAATTGCTTTCTGTTTTATGTTACTATGTTTTGATACATATGTTTCAAATTTACATAAAAAATTAAAAACATAACTTAATCATTTATTTTCTGAATCAGAGTAAGGGTTATATGGTAATCTCTCTGCCAACAATTCTGTGCTAAGCTTTGGTCTCTGGCAATCCTGGCAGACCTCGTTTTCATAGTGATCTGCTTTATTGCACTTTGAAGACACTGCATTTTTCACAAGTTGAAGGTTTATGGCAACCCTGCATCGAGCAAGTCTACTGATGTCATTTTTCCAACATTTACTCACTTCCTACCTCTGTGTCACATTTTGGTAATTCTTCCAGTATTTCGAACTTTTTCATTATTATTATGTGTGTTACAGTGATCTGTGATTAGTGACCTTTGATATCAGTATTGCAAAAAGATTACAACTTGCTGAAGGCTCAGATGATGGTCAGCCCTTTTTAGCAGTAAAGTATTTTTTTTTTCTTGTTTTTTTTTTTGCCGTATGCGGGCCTCTCACTGCTGTGGCCTCTCCCGTTGCGGAGCACAGGCTCCGGACGCGCAGGCTCAGCGGCCATGGCTCACGGGCCCAGCCGCTCCGCGGCACGTGGGATCTTCCCGGACCGGGGCACGAACCCGTGTCCCCTGCATCGGCAGGTGGACTCTCAACCACTGTGCCACCAGGGAAGCCCGAGTACTTTTTAATTAAGGTATGTACTTTGTTTTTTCAGACATAATGCTATTGCACACTTAATAGACTACAGTATAGTATAAACACTTACATACACTGGGAAAATTAAAAAATTTGTACGACTCACTTTATTGCAATATTCACTTTATTTTGGGGGTCTGGAACTGAACCCAAAATATCTCTGAGGTTTGCCTGTATATCTTGCACTCTTAAAACTGTACAAACAAGAATTTAACTCGGTGGCTTCAATATAAGAATATTTTAATCCAAAACCCCCCTCCTAGGTGAACAAATGTTTACCTCCCCAATTTCTAACAATTCCCGAAGAACACGAAATTCGGCATAATTTTTCTCCCCAAAGGAGGAGTCTATTTTCACTAGCTCTGCTTCTGTAAGAATACACTGAAATCTGACTCTCAATTCACCCTCTCCTGAAACTAGGCTCTCCAGAGTCCCTAGATTCTTTAACTTCTCAAATCTATTATCTTTTTCCTGGAGTCCATCCTCCTTGACCTCTTTGGTGAATTCAAGATGCTCTCCTCTCATTCGGAAGTTGGGTCGATTTCTTTCCCTTGAATCCGGGCTCCCTTGTTTATGCTTTGACAGAGGAGTCAGAAGTGATGCCCGTTCTGGACCTGCCCTGAAAAGTATGGCAGTTCCAGCCTTGGGAGGCCGGGGTCCTGAGCAACAATGGGAGAAATCGGACCACCTTGTGGGAGAGACCAGGTGGAGAGGCCCCGGGAGGGCATGACGAGGGACCCAGAGCCCAGCCTCCCAGCCGACTTCACCAAGCTGCCTGCCCCGGAGCACAGCTGTCTTGGACCCTCTGGACTATCGCAGCCGCCAGCTAAATGCCACGATGCCCTCAGCCATGAGATGTAATAAAATGGTGGTTGTTTTAAACCGCTAAGTTTGGAATCGTTTCTTAGGCAGCAAAAGAACATTTCTGTGCAGCTTATTATCCTATTGGGCCGAGACTGGTTTAAGCTTTTCCTTGACATTTGCCTGATTGGGGTAACAACTTCAAGTGTTACTTTGCTCCTTCCTGCTCTGCTCTTGGTGATCAGACGTAAATTCGAACTTGCCCATCCCAGTCTCTGATGGAATCATCACCCCCAAACCTCAGCACCAAGGGAGGCTCCTGCTGTTTCCTCAGCTGAAGAATGGCACATGCCCACCTGTGAGACCTTGCAGCCCACGCTCCTAGAACAATAATATACCAAGGGCCTTTTGCTTGTGTTGGGTATTCCGTACTCTCACCTTTCCTGCAATGTAAAGCCCAGTGCAAACTGCGAAACATCTCATCGATTGTTCTAGGTGGGATTTTTCTATGAATAAGACTAAATACTATTTTTTCCCGATAGCCACGTTTAACTTGTGATTGGTACTGAGGATTTGTGTTGCTACTGTTGAAACGTCTGCTGTCAGAAAGCATTTCTTCCTTCTTTGCTTCTGAGGTACCTTATTAGCATCAACAAGCAGGACTCTATGTTACTGTTAAAGTGAATAAATCTAATTACCTTACTGCTCCAAATTGTTAAACTGTTTTTGTATTCTAATTCTGTGATCCACTGTGCATTGCTTTAGTGATGCAACTTCTATGTCAAGGCATTAAAAAAGGTATGAACAAGGCAAGGCCTTCTGGTCTTATATCAGTACCAGATAGCTCTCCAAAGGTAAATATCAATATATTTTGCATACATGTTCATTTAATACATTTGTATTACTTTGCTTATTTATAATAAGCCTGATTTCTGACAGTTTCTAAGGCACACGATTTAGAAAGGGTATAAGCTAAGCTGTATTAACAATGTGGCTTTTCTCTTTTTAGAGGAAGAGCTCAGAGGTGAAGCAGGTAATCCCAGTGGCAGGGGCAGCTCTGCTCTGTGAGAGCATCCAGAGAGCAGCCACCTCCTTCTGGTTGTTCACCTGTGAACGTGGTCCAGCGGCGGGAAGAGGGACTCAGGAGGTTCACGCAAGCGCTCTGCTTCCCAAGGGTGCCACATTATCTCCGTTTGCATCCCGTTAACCATAACTTTGTCACATGGCCTCCTCACTGGACAGAGGCTGGGCCACGCCTTCTCCAGGTGTGTGAGACAACGTAGAGGGTGATCAGTTCAAGGAAGAGGAGGAAACCAGGAACTGCAGACACTCACTCGTCACTGTCACAGATTCTGTTGTTCAACAACCCCCTGATGGGGTGACCTTCCCCGGCAGACGCTGTGATCGCTCTCTCCATTTGACTCCCAGACGTCACAAAGTCCTCGTAAATGGTTTCCTGACATGGATTCCATATGCGCTCCTGAATCCCCTTGATCTTTCAGTTTAATAATCCCCTTAACAAAGAACTGAACTTAACCTGACACCATTTGTTCTTCGTGAACTTCCTATGGCTCCTCACAATGAAATCTTCTGTGTATTTACAGACCCTTCAAAAATGCATCACAGAATTTGCTCGGGATGAAATCAAGTTTACCAACCTTTGTTTAATACATTCTGCCTACATCCTTACTCTCTTTGAAAGCTAGAATATTAACCCATCCTCTGGTTTCCAGCCCCCTTCACTTTCCGGGTCTCCTCAAGGGCAGGACCGGACACCGTGCGTCTCTTCCCGTTAAGCCCTCCTGACAACCAGTGATATACAAACCAGAAATCAAAACTCTTCAGAGTTGCCAGGTGCTCTGTATCAATCCTTTTACCAGGCTTGGTTCCTGCTACCTTGAAGCAACATTTATTTTTACCCTTTTCAGTTTGAGAATTATTCTCCTTGACAGAGAAGACAGGGGCAAAATGGATGCAGAGACGTTCTGCTTTCTCTGTGTCACTGGCTTCAAGCTACAGACCTACTTGTAAGTGAATCTCTTTTCCCTGAACATATTGAAAGTTCCTGGCATTATTCATATAGTTCCATATCAATCTTATCTAATTTTCTTTTGTCCAACTGTCCATTAACTTCCCTTTTTCTGTCTCTCCTTTGTTCTATTATCGATTCATTTTCCATTGAAAATTGAAAACAGTAATCCTGTAAAAATGCAGATGCTTTTACACCAGCCTCAGATTTAAATTCTCCCAATGGTTTCCCATTGCTCCTAGAATTCTGTGCTAGTTCCTTAAAATTGCCTGAAGACCCTCTCCACCTCCATCTCAGAGTATGTTTTCATGCTTGCAGCTCCCCACCCAGAGTGGCCTTCTTTTAGCTTTTCCTGGTCTCCATGCTTCTGTCTCCCAAAGAGTCTTTGCACATCCTGCTCTTCCCAGGTGAAGTGCTCCCTCCTTTCTCCTCACCAGTTAAGACACCCTGAAGAAGCTCCCAGAGCCCCCCACTCTGCTTCCCCTTGACCTCATCATGTTGCCATGTCACCTCTGTTTATGTCATTATATTGGATTATTTCTGTCTCTCTAGCTACACCATAAACTTCACAAGGGCAGTGATTGGAGCAAACAGCACACTGTAAACACTAAATAAACATTTTTTTGAACAAGTAAATAATCAGAAACACATTTCTGAGAGCTTTCTAATTACCCTGATATATAGAACTTCAAAGAACCTTTGATAAATTAATCAACATTGAGAAACTCTAAGAAGAGGCCATAGAATATAAAGAGTCTCACATAAATTTGACCATTGAGTCATTTATTTTATGTGTAAATTATTGCAGAGAAATAATATCTGAAGGAAAATATATTGGAAGATGTAACTTTCTACTTTATGGAAGCATAGATTTAGAAAAATGGGGGGAGACGTTCAAGATAGCGGAGGAGTAAGACGTGGAGATCACCTTCCTCCCCACAAATACATCAGAAATACATCTACATGTGGAACAACTCCTACAGAACACACCTAACTGAAGGCTGGCAGAAGACCTCAGACTTCCGAAAAGGCAAGAAACTCCCCACGTACCTGGCCATGTGGCTGACAGGGTCTTGGTGATTCTGAGCCATGTGGCTGTCACTGTGCCTCTGACGTGGGAGAGCCGAGTTCGGGACATTGGGCCATGAGAGACCTCCCAGCTCCACATAATATCAAATGGCAAAAGCTCTCCCAGAGACCTCCATCCCAATGCTAAGACCCAGCTCCACTCAACGACCAGCAAGCTCCAGTGCTGGACACCCTATGCCAAACAACTAGCAAGACAGGAACACAATCCCACCCATTAGCAGAGAGGCTGCCTAAAATCATAATAAGGTCACAGACACCCCAAAACACCCCCCCAGACGTGGACCTGCCCACCAGAAAGACAAGATCCAGCCTCATCCACCAGAACACTAGTCCCCTCCACGAGGAAGGCTCCACAACCCACTGAACCAACCTTACCAACTGAGGGCAGGCACCAAAAACAACAGGAACTCTGAAGCTGCAGCCTGTGAAAAGAAGACCCCAAACACAGGAAGTTAAGCAAAATGAGAAGACAGAAAAACACACAGCAGATGAAGGAGCAAGATCAAAACCCACCAGACCTATCAAATGAAGAGGAAATAGGCAGTCTACCTGAAAAAGAATTCAGAGTAATGACAGTAAAGATGATCCAAACTCTTGGAAAGAGAATGGAGAAAATACAAAAAACATTTAACAAGGACCTAAAAGAACTAAACAGCAAGCAAACAATGATAAACAACACAATAAATGAAATTAAAAACTCTCTAGAAGGAATCAATAGCAGAATAACTGAGGCAGAGGAACGGATAAGTGACCTGGAAGATAAAGTAGTGGAAATAACTACCGCAGAGCTGAATAAACAAAAAAGAATGAAAAGAATTGAAGACAGTCTCAGAGACCTCTGGGACAACATTAAAGGCATCAACATTCGAATTATAGGGGTCCCAGAAGAAACGAGAAAAAGAAAGGGACTGAGAAAATATTTGAAGAGATTATAGTTGAAAACTTCCCTAATATGGGAAAGGAAATAGCCAGTCAAGTCCAGGAAGGGCAGAGAGTCCCATACAGGATAAATCCAAGGAGAAACACGCCAAGACACATATTAATCAAACTATCAAAAATTAAATACAAAAAAAAAAAAGGTTAAAAGCAGCAAGAGCAAAGCAATAAATAACGCACAAGGGAATCCCCATAAGGCTAACAGCTGATCTTTCAGCAGAAACTCTGCAAGCCAGAAGGGACTGGCAGGACATATTTAAAGTGATGAAGGAGAAACACATACAATGAAGTTTACTCTACCCAGCAAGGATCTCATTCATATTTGACAGAGAAATTAAAACCTTTACAGAGAAGCAAAACCTAAGAGAATCCAGCACCACCAAAAACAGCTTCACATCAAATGCTAAAGGAACTTCTCTAGGCAGGAAACACAAGAGAAGGAAAAGACCTACAATAACAACCCCAAAACAGTGAAGAAAATGGTAATAGGAGCATACATATCAATAACTACCTTAAATGTAAATGGATGAAATGCTCCCACCAAAAGACATAGACTGCCTGAATGGATACAAAAACAAGACCCATATATATCCTGTCTACAAGAGACCCACTTCAGACCTAGGGACACATACAGACTGAAAGTAAGGGGATGGAAAAAGATATTCCATGCAAATGGAAATCAAAAGAAAGCTGGAGTAGCAATTCTCATATCAGACAAAATAGACTTTAAAACAAAGACTATTATAAGAGACATAAAGGACACACATAATGATCAAGGAATCTATCCAAGAAGAAGATATGACAATTGTAAATATTTATGCACCCAACATAGGAGCACCTCAATACATAAGGCAAATGCTAACAGCCATAAAAGGGGAAATTAACAGTAACAGAATCATAGTAGGGGACTTTAACACCCCACTTCCACCAATGGACAGATCATCCAAACTGAAAATAAATAAGGAAACACAAGCTTTAAATGATATATTAAACAAGGTGGACTTAATTGATATTTATAGAACATTCCATCCAAAAATAAAAGAATACACTTTCTTCTCAAGTGCTCATGGAACATTCTCAAGGATAGATCATATCTTGGGTCACAAATGAAGCCTTGGTAAATTTAAGAAAATTGAAATCGTATCAAGTATCTTTTCCGACCACAATGCTCTAAGACTAGATATCAATTACAAAAAAAAAAAATCTGTAAATAATACAAACACATGGAGGCTAAACAATACATGACTTACTAACCAAGACATCACTGAAGAAATCAAAGGGGAAATCAAAAAATACCTAAAAACAAATGACAATGAAAACATGGCGACTCAAAACCTACAGGATGCAGCAAAAGCAGTTCTAAGAGGGAAGTTTATAGCAATGCAATCCTACCTCAAGAAACATCTCAAATAAACAACCTAACCTTACACCTAAAGCAATTAGAGAAAGAAGAACAGAAAAGCCAAAGTTAGCAGAGGGAGAGAAATCATAAAGATCAGAGCAGAGATAAATGAAAAAGAAAGGAAGGAAACAATAGCAAAGATCAATAAAACTAAAAGCTGGTTCTTTGAGAAGCTAAAAAAAAAAAAAAATTGATAAACCATTAGCCAGACTCATCAAGAAAAAAAAGGGAGAAGACGCAAATCAATAGAATTAGAAAAGAAAAAGGAGAAGTAACAACTGACACTGCAGAAACACAAACGATGGGAGATTACTACAAGCAACTGTATGCCAAAAACATGGACAAACCAGAAGAAATGGACAAATTCTTAGAAAAGCACAACCTTCTGAGACTGGACCAGGAAGAAATAAAAAATGTAAACAGATCAATCACAAGCACTAAAATTGATTTAAAAAAAGCAAAAGCACAGGACTACATGGCTTCACAGGCGAATTCTATCAAGCATTTAGAGAAGAGCTAATACCCATCCTTCTCAAACTCTTCCAAAATATAGCAGAGGGAGGAACACTCCCAAACTCATTCTACGAGGCCACCATCACCCTGATACCAAAACCAGACAAAGATGTTACAAAGAAAAATACTACAGGCCAATATCACTGATGAACATAGATCCAAAAATCCTCAACAAAATACTAGCAAATAGAATCCAACGGCACATTAAAAGGATCATACACCATGTGGCGCAGTGGTTGAGAGTCCGCCTGCCGATGCAGGGGACACAGGTTCGTGCCCCGGTCCGGGAGGATCCCACATGCTGCGGAGCAGCTGGGCCCGTGAGCCATGGCGGCTGAGCCTGCGCATCTGGAGCCTGTGCTCCACAACAGGAGAGGCCACAACGGTGGGAGGCCCGCGTACCGCAAAAAAAAAAAAAAAGTATCATACACCATGATCAAGAGGGGTTTATCCCAGGAATGCAAGGACCCTTCAATATGTGCAAGTCAATTAATGTGATAAACCATATTAACAAATTGAAGGAGAAAAAAACCACAAGATCATCTCAATAGATGCAGAAAAAGTTTTCAATGAAATTCAACACCCATTTATGATAAAAACCCTCCAGAAAGTAGGCATAGCGGGAACTTATCTCAACATAATAAAGGCCATATATGACAAACCCACAACCAACATCATTCTCAATGGTGACAAACTGAAACCATTTCCTCTAAGATTAGGAACAATACAAGGTTGTCCACTCTTACCACTATTATTCAACATAGTTTTAGAAGTTTTTGCCACAGTAATCAGAGAAGAAAAAGAAATAAAAGAAATCCAAACAGGAAAAGAAGAAGTAAAGCTGTCACTGTTAGCAGATGACATGGTACTGTACATAGAAAATCCTAAAGATGCTACCAGAAAACTACTAGAGCTAATCAATGAATTTGGTAAAGTAGCAGGATACAAAATTAATGCACAGATATCTCTTGAATCCTATACACTAATGATGAAAAAGCTGAAAGAGAAATTAAGGACACACTCCCATTTACCATTACAACAAAAAGAATAAAATAACTAGGAATAAACTTACCCAAGGAGACAAAAGACCTGTAGGCAGAAAACTATAAGACACTGATGAGAGAAATTATAGATGATAAAAACAGATGGAGAGATATACCATGTTCTTGGACTGGAAGAATCAACCTTGTGAAAATGACTATACTACCCAAAGCAATCTACAGATTCAGTGCAATCCCTAACAAACTACCAAGGGCATTTTTCACAGAACTAGAACAAAAAATTTCACAATTGGTATGGAAACACAAAAGACCCCCAATAGCCTAAGCAATCTTGAGAAAGAAAAACAGAGCTGGGGGAATCAGGCTCCCGGACTTCAGACTATACTACAAAGCTACAGTAATCAAGACAGTATGGTACTGGCACAAAAACAGAAATATAGATAAATGGGACAGAATAGAAAGCTCAGAGATAAACCCACGCACATATGGTCACCTTATTTTTGATAAGGGAGGCAAGAATATACAATGGAGAAAAGACAGTCTCTTCAAAAAGTGGTGCTGGGAAAACTGGACAGCTACATGTAAAAGAATGAAATTAGAACACTACCTAACATCATACACAAAAATAAACTCAAAATGGATTAAAGACCTAAATGTAAGGCCAGACACTATAAAACTCTTAGAGGAAAACATAGGCAGAACACATTATGACATACATCACAGCAAGATCCCTTTTGACCCACCTCCTAGAGAAATGGAAATAAACACAAAAATAAACAAATGGGACCTAATGAAACTTCAAAGCTTTTGCACAGCAAAGGAAACCATAAACAAGATGAAAAGACAACCCTCAGAATGGGAGAATATATTTGCAAATGAAGCAACTGACAAAGGATTAATCTCCAAAATATACAAGTAGCTCATGCAGCTCAAAATAAAAAAAAAAAAAAAACCAAAAAACTCAATCCACAAATGGGCAGAAGACCTAAATAGACATTTCTCCACAGAAGATATACAGATTGCCAACAAACACATGAAAGGATGCTCCACATCACTAATCATTAGAGAAATGCAAATAAAATACAATGAGGTATCACCTCACACAAGTCAGAATGGCCATCACCAAAAAATCGACAAACAATAAATGCTGGAGAGGGTGTGGAGAAAAGGGAACCCTCTTGCACTGTTCGGGGGAATATAAATTGATAAAGCCACTATGGAGAACAGTATGGAGGTTCCTTAAGAAACTAAAAATAGAACTACCATACGGCCCAGCAATCCCACTACTGGGCATATACCCTGAGAAAACCATAGTTCAAAAAGAGTCATGTACCACAATGTTCCTTGCAGCTCTATTTACAGTAGCCAGGACATGGAAGCAACGTAAGTGTCCATTGACAGATGAATGGATGAAGAAGATGTGGCACATATATGCAATGGAATATTACTCAGCCATAAAAAAAAAAAAACGAAATTGAGTTATTTGTGAGGTGGATGGACCTAGAGACTATCATACAGAGTGAAGTAAGTCAGAAAGAGAAAAATAAATACCGTATGCTAACACATATATATGGAATCTAAAAAAAAACAGTTCTGAAGAACCTAGGGGCAGGACAGGAATAAAGATGTAGATATAGAGAGTGGAGTTGAGGACATGGAGAGAGAGGATGGGTTAGCTGGGATGAAGTGAGAGAGCTGCATGGACTTATATATACTACCAAATATAAAATAGATAGCTAGTGGGAGGCAGCCACATAGCACAGGGAGAGCAGCTCAGTGCTTTTTGACCACCTAGCGGGGTGGGATAGGGAGGGTGGGAGAGAGACGCAAGAGGGAGGAGCTATGGGGATATATGTATATGTATAGCTGATTACTTTTTTATACAGCAGAAACTAACACACCATTGTAAAGCAATTATACTCCAATAAAGATGTTAAAAAAAGAAAGAAAGAAAAACAGTGTAATCGTAAGAGATGAACTTGATTTTCTCGGATATTCTAGATGAACATCATATCAAAGAACAGGGCACTTTTCTTCCCCTTTCTGCTGGGTACTCTGCTTTTTTCTTATTATGATAGAAGTTTCAAGAAAATATCAACTAGTAGTAATAATAAAAATCCTCTTATTAGTTTTCTTGGGCATTCTCCTAATGCTTGGCTTTTTAGTCAAGTACATTGCACATTGAGTACAATGATTTCTGTTGTTGTTGTTTTAAATTGATATGCTTCTTCCAGTATCTCTCTAGTCTTAGGTTACATAGAGGATTTTTATTTTAATTTGAAAATTTATTACATTTTAATAAATATCTTTCGGACATTTGTCAAAGAAATTATGTTTCTCCTCCTTCATCACAATAATTGTAGCCAATATTTGTTTATCACTGGCAGACCAACTGCTAAATGCTTTAGGCGTATGTCATGTAATTTCTGAAGAGTAATATGAGTCAAGTACAGTTTTTCATGTTCCTTTTCCAAACGAGGAAACTTGTTTAAATGGATTCAGTATCTCGTGCGTGGTAAAGCCCGAGTATAACATTTTGTCGGAGCCCAGGACAGATGTGGCTTCCATAGGAATGTGAGCAATTATAGTATTTACTTTATAAATACTTATAGTATTTATTTACTCTATAATATAAATATTTATAAATATAAATATAATATAAATATTTATAGTATTTATTTACTCTATCTCTAGTCTTTGTGTGTTTAACTTGCTAGTGTTTCATTCAGGATTTCTATATTTATATTCTTAGCATTTGTTCCTATTTTTGCCTTTTCTTATTCTTGCTATAATTAACAGGTTGGTATCAAATTATAAAATCTTTATAAAATACATTGGAAACATTCCCATCGCTGGGATGCTTTCTGACAGTTTATGTAATTTATGGGACTTTCCTCTTTTTGGGGTGAAACAAACAAACAAGTGTGGATGGTCATTCCTTCCCAGATTTTGTCAAGGTGTGTCATAGTTATGTACCTGCTTATGCTTCCTCCCTTTTCCTGCGCTAACTTTAGAATTTATATTTTCCTTGTAACTGTTAATTTTCCATGAGAATGTTTGTTCTTTACAAAGTTTTATGTTGCACTCCATTTTTCAACTTTTATACTAAAATTTTTAAAAACATAAAAATTGAAAGAATTGTAAGATAAACACATACTCACCAACTCAATTCACAAATGAATATTTTGCATTTTTTCTAACAATATATTTGTATTTTTAAATAATTTATAGACACCCTGTGACTTAATCAAGAAATACTTTAGCCTGTATCCCCTAAAAAATGAGGATATATTCCAATGTACAAACTGTTCATACCTAATAAATTAACAATAGTGCTTAATATCATGTAATACATAGTTTATGTTCAAATTCTCTCTTATGAACCAATGATGTATTATAAGATTTTTTTTAAACTGAATTGTGTTCCAACCAATGTTCTGTGTTACATGCAATGAGATATGTCTCTTTATCTCTTTTAATCTAGACAGGTTCTCTCAACTCCCTCTTTATTTTCCTTCATAACATGTTTTTTTGAAGAAATAAGTCTTACAGAATGTTCCATGTTCTGGATTTTTCTATAAATGTTCTTTAACTTGTTTTTCTAGTCCCCGTATTTTCTGTACACTTCAAATTAGATCTAAAAGCTGGTTTACATTCAGGATCGTAGGTAATCTGTGGAGTTAGCATCTAGCTATAATCTTTGTCTGAATCAGTTATTTCCATATAGTAGTCTTTAACGTAGATCTTTCTGTAACTCCCTCATTAGTACATGAGCACTTCCTTGCTTTCTGGCACAAAAGATGCCCAGTCTCATTTTCCACAGTCCCCACCCTAGACCTTGGGTTAACGATTTTTTTTTAATACAGACTGGTATTAGTAACCATAATCTGATTACAAGAGATGCTCACTGCTACTGGAGTGTCAGTGCCCATAGGTATAATCCCGTGTGAAGGTACAGGGAAGTGACAGATAGGTTGACACACAATAGATAGATATATAGATAGAGACATAGATACACATAGATACCTTTAACACACATATATTATTCATTACTATGTTGGCTTTATTATTTAATACGTGTAAGTTAATTTAAAATTCATTATCCCAACATTGCTACTAATGATCGAGTTATGGAGTCAAGATTAAGATGGCTTGACAGTTGTTTCATTTTAAAAATATTTTCCAATAAGACTGCTCAGTAGAGTTCTTTTTTATTTTTTTATTATTATTTGCACATCTTTATTGGAGTATAAATGCTTTACAATGTTGTGTTAGTTTCTGCTGTAAAACTAAGTGAATCAGCTATATGTATACATATATCCCCATATCCCCTCCCTCTTGAGCCTCCCTCCCACCCTCCCCATCTCACCCCTCTAGATCATCACGAAGCATCGAGTTGATCTCCTTGTGCTATGCAGCAGCTTCCCACTAGCCATCCATTTTACATTTGGTAGTGTATATATGTCCATGGTACTCTCCCACTTCATCCCAGCTTCCCCTTCCTCCCCGTGCCCTCAAGTCCATTCTCTATGTCTGCATCTTTATTCCTGCCCCACCACCAGGTTCATCAGTACCGCTTTTTTAGATTTCATATGCACGTGTTAGCATACGGTATTTGTTTTTCTCTTTCTGATTTACTTCACTCTGTATGACAGACTCTAGATCCATCCACCTCACTACAAATAACTCAATTTTGTTTCTTTTTATGGCTGAGTAATATTCCACTGCATATACGTGCCATATCTTCTTTATGCATTCATCTGTCGATGGACATTTAAGTTGCTGCCATGTCCTGGCTATTGTAAATAGAGCTGTAATGAACACTGTGGTACATGGATTTTTTGAATTATGGTTTTCTCAGGGTATATGCCCAGTAGTGGGATTGCTGGGTCATATTGTAGTTCTATTTTTAGTTTTTAAAGGACCCTCCATACTGTTCTCCACAGTGGCTGTATCAATTTACATTCCCACCAACAGTGCAGGAGGGTTCCCTTTTCTCCACACCCTCTCCAGCAGTTATTGCTTCTAGATTTTTTGAGGATGGCCATTCTGACTGGTGTGAGGTGATACCTCGTTGTGGTCTTGATTTGCATTTCTCTAATGATTAGTGATGTTGAGCATCTTTTTCATGTTTTTGTTGGCCATGTCCAGTAGAGTTTTTTGTTCAAATGTCACTTGAAATAATGCTACTGAAAATGCAGTTGTTTGTTACAATTCTTTCTTTGTTTAGTTTTGCTTTGTTTCCCTTTTAATTTATATTCTAAACATTTACATAATTCATAGAAAACTTTCATCTGTATCCCCACCTGACTTTCACCCCTTTCTTACACAAAACACAGCAGAATTATGTGCTCACTGATTCCCCATGTCTTTCCCACTGCAAGTCTGCATACAGATATGAGGACAGACACCTTCCTCGTTCCTTCTCAGGCTGGATAACCCTCCCTTGTGCGGTAAGTCATAATTTATTGATGCAGCCATCTATTTCTGGGACTTGTGGTTTCTTCTGATATTTTGTATTTACAAAATTGTATGACCTTGCATTCAAGCTCCTTCATACTTATAGATGTGTATCTTCCTGGTGGATTCTTAGAGATGGTTTTGCTGGGTGAATGGTACAGGTATATGTAATTTTGTTAGACAGCGACAAATTATCTCTATAAATTCCATGTATATGAAAATGTGTTTTTCCACAGCCTCCTCACCAGTATGTTCTCAAACTTTGGGTTATTTTGCCAGATAGCAGAGAAATAAAGCTCCGTGTAGTTTTAATTTGCATTTCTTATCCAATGGGTAAAGTCACTCATTTTTTTGTTTCACACAAAGAAGGGAATTGAGGATTCTTTTGCCCTTTAAACATTCTATTAATTGTCGTTAGTATTTAATACAGCAAATGTTTGTGCACATTTACCAACATGTCTTCCATTTTCATTTACTGCAATTTATTGAGATTGTGTTTGTGATTTGTAACTTGACAATTTGGGTAAATATTCCGCGGGCCGTGGAAAAGAAAGTGCATTCTATCTTGAGGTAACAGAAGTCAAAGCATCACTCAGCCCAGTGATGTGCTTTGCTGGATAGAATGTGGCAGAAGAGATGTGCCCTTTTCGAGCTCAAGAGCCCTGCAGTTCCCCCATCCTCACCCCTCGCCCTGTGGTCCCAAGATGGAGCCTGGGCCAGCCCACTGTGGGTGAGAGATCTGTCACTCAGTGGTCTCATCACCCCAGTTAAGACTCAGCTAACCACGAGATGTGTGAGAGGAAGCCTCTTCACCCTCGCAGCCTCCACCTGATCCACCCACCAACTTACTGCATGTGCTCGCGAGCCATCCTGAGTGGGCTGAGAACAGCTGGACTCAGACTCGCTGAGCAAGTGGTCCTCGTCAGCCACCAGGTGGCGGGTGGTTTGTTAGGCAGCAGTAGACACCTGATACACCACTGTGGACCCTCTGTTCATCCAGCGCTGGGAGAGCCAAGCCCCTCAAATTCCCATGAACGTCATCCATCAGCAAAGAAAAACGAGACTTCAAACGAAATATTTTCTCTCTCGGTTTTATAGCCTAAACTCTTCCATCCTTTTCCTAGGTGGATTGTGCAGTTCCTCACTTCCATTAACTTCCTTTGAGGCTGTTTCCTTCCTTCGGGACCTGGTTTTCAAGGCTGTGCTGGTTATCATTTTCATCTGCTCCCGTCTGCATTGTATCTGCAGGAATTGTTACACTTCAATATCTGCTTTACGTTTTTCTTACAGCTCCTGTCGCTGGTGATCCCCGTCACCCCCAACACCCACATGCTTACACAGCGACTAGGTCATTTTATAGTAATGAGGCATTAAGACAACTTGATTTCTTTCAAGTCACAGTATTCCTAAAAACAATAAAATAACTTCCTCCGACCAACTTCCACTCACCTCTGCCACCGTAAACCATTCTTAAAACACTTTAAGTTTTCAGGTTATGTCACTTCTTCCATACTGGTATATTTTCTGGTGGAATTCACTTAAAGAAAAGTTGAGGAGTGTCTCACTGTTCTGATATTCTGGATTTTAAGAACAGATTTTGTTTTGTTTTGAGGCTACACAGCTTTGTGTATAAGAGCTCAGATTATGTCATCTTTGAAGTCAGACTGGGTTCTAATTGCTGTTCTGTGGCTTCAGCCTAGACATTGGCAAGTTATTTAAAAAGTCTGTGCCTCAGTTTCCTGACCTTCAAAATGAGGACAATAATAGTACCCATCCCATGGGGTTAAGTAAGACTTAAATGATTAATATTTACTGCGTAGCATATTGTAATTCATATTAGCAATTATTTTCATATTTGTAAAATTCTAACTTTGATATTTGTAAATATTTAATTTTGATAAATTTAAAACGCCATCAACCATTTTTTTCCATTAAGGGTGTTAATTGTTGACTGTTTAGTTTAAAATATCTAAATATTCTAGATTTTCCCAGGTAATCAACACATAGTAATATAATGCATATATGCATGTATATATATACACGTATATATGTATATAGAGAGAGAATATGCGAAATCTTCTGTTTCCTAGCTGTCACATGAATGCTCTACCTTCCATCAACAATAAAACGAGATTATCCTAACAGATGCTGCAAGCTCAACATCTCGAGACCAGCAAAAAATGTATGGGGGATGGAGTGGGGACGAGAAACTGAATTTTCTCCTCTGGACATATCTGTCCTCGCAAATTTCTGAAATCTTTTGCTATAACAATACATACATTTTCTTTGTTGCTCGTCTTCCCATTCCTCCTAGTCATCCAATATCCTATTTCACTAAGCTGTTGAAATGAATTCTACCCTGCGCTAATACCCAAAGTCCTTGAGGTGCTAAAGAAAATACCACATATAAAATGCATGGACAGGCAAAATAGGTTTACATAACGTTAATGTAGACAAATGGCAACTACAAAATTATATCTAGCTGCAATTTAATTAGATTAATTAGATCAATGTAATTAGTAGGGCTATTATTACCCTAGTTAGACTTCGGCACTCTCCGCCCCCCTCCCCGACCCCCACCCCCAGCTCAAAATGGTTTATAGCCCTCAAACATTATAATAGCACATGGAGTACTGATGCAGTAACATATCAATTTCCCCATGAACACACCATTAGGAGAAGGAGTTTGTAGGACACTCAAGAGACACATAAAAGGTTACCCTACCAGGGAAAAATTTTGATAATATAGACTGAAAAATACCCCCGCTGTCAAAAGACAATATTTACTTCATGCTAATCCCAAGTTTAAGTCTGGTCATGATTATACAAAAATGAATTTAACAAACAGGTTCTGGAGTGGATCTAATGAATAAAACAGACTTCTTTTGACTTTAGTTACAAACCCTGCAGAACTTAAGCTTCGAACACCCACTAAATCACAGACGTGACTGAACCGC
>NW_006775077.1:1387713-1401566 GCF_000442215.2 Lipotes vexillifer | reverse complement strand
AACCGCTGGGCCATCCGTTGACCACGTGGCAGATGGCAAGGTCCATAAACGTCCCTTAACCTCTAGGAACTATGGCTGAATTAGGTCTCAATCAACAAGACGACGAATAACCAGGCTAATTGGTGTTCTCGGTCCGGGGAAGAGACTGCTCTGCTCAGCCTCTATGATTTGTTCTTTTCAATGATACCATCAAATCTCCTTAATTATGACAAACTAAGACTTCTCTTTATGGTGAAACTGATGAAGATGATGGTTCACTAGAGCAGCCCTGTTCACGTGATGTTCACAACTGCTAATTTGCTAATCCTCTACCCTATGGCCAAATAATTATGTTTACAGCCCTAAGGGCTGCCTTTTAGTTTGGTCTTTGTGTGGAAACCATGGTGGTTAAGAAACTCCAAAATTAGAGCACTGAAATTGACAGAAACTATGGGAAAATAACCAAATGTTCATCAATTCAAAGATCTGCCTAGTTTTAGAACTGTGATCAAAAACTACAGGACTTAAAAAGAAGAAAGCAAGGAAAGGAAAGAGAGGAAGAGAGATTAAAAATCTTGCAGTTGATTTGGACAGGCTAGAGTTGAACTTAAACCGAGGCTGAACATGGCCCCTGCAAAGATCTCATAGGAGAAGGGTGTCCCCAGCCTCTGTTATCACCCTTCCCAGACTTCTTGGATTCCCGTTGCCCTGAAGGCAAAATCTCTTCCTCTTTGCGGCCTAATTTGTACTTCAGCAAATATTGACATCTATTTCAAAGAGAACGCAGAGAGATCTGGTGTTCATCTGATCTCTGTTTTCATCTTTCTGTTCTCAAAGCACAAATTAAGACCTTCTGCTAAACGTTAACTTCTGTAGCTAATTACACTGAACGTACTGTGGTTGATGGTGTTTACACACCGCAAACTACTTAGCATCTTATATATAGTCGGAAAGATGTGTTTAAATATGTTTGCATGGCTTGTGCTTGTATATCTCTAAAATAGACTTGAGTAATTATCAAGCATTGCCACCACCATGCTTTTTTGAGTTATAATTAAAATGTATCTTTTTTATTATGCTTTCAATTTTTGCTCTAGAAAAATGTTGAATTGTAACTGCACGTTCAAGATTAAATTAATGTGCTCCCTCAAAAAGCAATCTGGGCCATCTTTTTCCTATAAATATCATAATTTGGTAGTGGTATGTGTGGGGGAGAATTTGTATAAATATTTAAATAAGTGCCTTGAAAACGGTAAACACTCCTCCTAAATTTAAGATTTGAATGGCACATACTCCTTCAGGAATGGTGACGAACATATCAATGTACATTTATCCCTGGCTGGCAATCCTAAATTCGAGTGGCCAGCGTCTCCTCTTAACCCCTTTCTACACTTGGAAGTGAAACTACGTCCTTGTGAAATTCCATTCCTGTTAATGTCTTTTGCAGGAAATTCATTTAAAATTTCATTTTGTTTCTTAGACTGACCCACAAGATTTTGTTATTGCAGGACTGTATCTCGAAGGTGATCACAAAGAGGCATGACTGAGCTAGAATATGGTTCCTAGTTACCAACTAGAAAGAACATAATAAATGTAGGATTTATTGATCATTTTATTCTTGGGAACCAAAAAAAACTGATGTCAGCTAGAACTTTGTTCCTCATACCCATGATTCCCCAAACTGGGAATAAGGTTTAGACAAAATATCATCAGAACATGCAAAAACAGTGATTTAGACCCAAGATAGGGCACTTGGACATGTAATACACTGCATTGGAAGGGAATGCACTGGGGGACCAAGAATATAAGCTTAGTGCTGAACACAAGCTCTGGTCAAACTGGTGACTCTGGAAACTCCTTAATCTCCCCATCCACAATTTCCTCACCTGCATATGGAGACTAATGATGGCCTCCAAATATCAGCAAGAGGATCAAATGTGTTGTTGAAGAAATTAAATGATCTTACGTGTATAATACAGTCACAGCATGGTGTCTTGTTCATTTAATAGACAGTCAATAAATATCAGCTATAATGATTACACTTGGTTTGCTTTAGTTTTCACAATGACCCTTACCTAGTGGAACTAGAAGAGAGAAAAAGGGCTATTGTTTACTAATCCCCAGAGAGGAAAATCACAGTTCAATCCTTAATGCTCTCAGATCAAGGTGGACAAGAGGCCAACTGTCATCGCTGAGGAAAAATAGCAAAGACTCTTGTGGCTCCTGAAAGAAAAAGGGCATTGAGATAAGACCAGGAGAATCCCAGCTCTGGGATTTCCAGTCAGATTCCTGAGATTGGAACCAATGCGCTAGTGAGGCTCGGCATGAGTGTACTTGGTCGTCAAGGGACAACTCTTCGGTAAGTGAGTGCCCCTCGTGTGCCTGGACCCAGGGGTCAGCAGTCAATGAGCAGACAAAAAGCCCTGCTTTCATTGAACTTACACTCTGATTAATGAACCTCTCTCTCAAATGGGAAGAGTAATATTTCCTTCCTCATCTGATTGTTTATAACAGTTCAATAAGGCAACGCCTACAAAACACTTCATACTGTGCCTCTCTTTTTTAAGTTCACGGAAGAATAATCAGCAGTTACTTTTAAAGTGATCATTTTTATCATGATTATTCTTACTGTTGGGCGATAGCTTGGGAACCCACAGTAACTTACCCACTGTCTCCTTCCCTGGCCCTATGGCATTGAGCTTTGCATTATATTCCTTCAGTAGTACAAGAAAGTAAGATTAAATAGGTTCCTAATAGGAACAATGAGATACACAAATAGCCCAGTATTGACCTAGATGTCTGTCGTATTTATCTGCACACTGAGATGACTCCTCTCACATTCCAAGATAAAGATAAACATGTATCTGGAAACTCTTCAAGATACAAATGTGGGCCATATACCAGAAATGACACATCAACCCCCAAATTAATGTGTGTGGGCTTGATGTGAAATTATAATTAACAATGTTTATAGCTTTAATTTCAACATAATGATGTGAAATTAGAATATTATGATCTGAAGTTAGGAACCAAGAAATTTTTAGTGTCTGTTTTTTGATGACTCTATTTACGGTATCTTAGATTTTTTTAAGCACATACTACTGAATACCTTTCCACAGAAATAGGTTTCCTTTTATTTTCTTTCTATCATTTTTATACGGATTTTTAAAATATTGTTAAAAAGTGATGTTCAAGATGGTCTCTTCTTTAAGGAAAGTTAAATGAATTTCAGATTTTCAAGGCACATACTGAGGTTTTGAATTGAGAATGATGAGCCTGACTGAAAAAGCAGTTCCCATTTTAATTTATTCAAACAGTATTGCTAAACCTTTAATAAACCACATAGGAATTAGTCCAGCCATTTCAAAGATGGCAACAAATATTAACAAATGTAAAACAGCCAACCATCTAAAAAGTAACTGCATGGGAATTCAATTACAGGAAAAAGTGGGTCAGGGGAATCGCCACATTCCTGACTTTATTTGTGTTCTCATGACCAGGCCAACTGGAGACAGTGAAGAAATTGTTCTTTTTTTTGCTCAAGATATTAACTGGGAGGAAAATTTATCTGAAGTCCTGGGGTTCTGATCATGCAGAAGACTCTAGGGTCCTCAAAAATCTCACTAGGAAGTGGTGGCGCTGAGACAGTAGCTTTCCCACTGGAATATGATGGGATGAAGGATGATTCGGACAGAGAGCTCCGGTCCCACAGAGACTTGCCCTCATTGCTGGTGACCCAGCAGGCAGGTTTGACTTATGGGAACAAATGTTTCCAGCCATGAAAACCCAGGAGTTGAATATTCTTCATCACAAGTGTTTAAAGCACTGGTTTACAATTACAGAATTTTAAATAAGCTTCTCAAAACTCCTTCCTTGGGGAACTTCCCATTTAAAAATACCTACAACTACAGAAAGGTGAACATAATCCTGAAATGTAGTACTTTAGACATCTGCTCACCACCAATGATGTGACTGCCAGACAAAGGGTGGGGCTCCAAAGCCAGGCCAGTCCCTTGCTCCCGCCCTCAAGGACAATCTCACAAGGGGTCCCACAGAGCCTTTGAGAAACCAGCCAAAGGCTGGGGTGTTTCAGAAGAGGGGGAGCCCAGCTTGGACAGGGACGATGCCCAAAGTAACTGCCCTTTGTAAACTCTGCCTGGAAAGCTTTTTCTCAAAGAAAAATCACAGAGAAGCCCATTTTCAGGAGTATCACAGTTGACTTGCAATTGGTTACTGAACTTTTGAAGAGACAGCAATCGGCTGATGGCTGGACCCTGGGTGCAATCAGTGGATGCCTCCTTTAGCAGTGGTAAGATTCTAACAGGTGGAGAACTGTTTCCACACTACCTTCCTGCTGGCTCTGAGTCTGTGTGGGAGATAAGGAAGGTGGAAGTCTCAAAAGAAAGAACGGGGCCAGAGCAGAGGGGCTCTGGCAGCCTTGGCTCTGCCCCCTGGAAATACCTGCTGACTTTGATGCCAAGAGGGCTCCCATTTTGCCATTTTCCAGCCCTGATATGGCCAAGCGTCCCACCTGAAATGACCTTCCTAGCCCCATCCCATTCTCTTAACCATGTGGCTGTGTGTCCTGGCCAGTTAGGAATCTTTGTGTTCATTCTGGGAAGTTGGTAGGCGCTGAGGAACCTCACAGATAGACGGGAGGGTGTTCATTGCTGGAGCCTATTTTCCATTTCGTAGGAGGCATTCTTGCTCCGAAATGGATGAAAAAGTCCTTGCTGGTGGGGACATTATGAGTAGCATCTTGATAAGAGATGCTACTCTAACATACCAGGTTCAAGAAAATCCACATGGCGTTAAAATTCTTGCTGCTCTGTGAAAACTGAAAAATATTTGTAAATAATCCTCATTTCCCAGATACTTCAGCATCACCTTTCTTTCAGATTACTAAATATGTTAAAATGTCTCCCTTCTCTTATCTCAATGCTAATTCCCCACATTACGATCCATTTGCTTTACTCAAGGACATCTGCCTTGTTTATATTCCTCTTTATCTGTCTTTATAAAGTCCTTCATCAGCTCTGGATCACCTTGCCTTCCCAGACATCTATTTCCTGATTCTTCTCCTAAAAATCTGCTGTTCATAAACACTCTTCCTGGAAGACAGCAAGGTTCTCCAACTTGAGGGTGGTTAAGAATGATCCAGAGACCACATAAAAATACATAAGGTCTGGGATCTGGGGTGAGGTATAGAAATTCACATTTTACCCGGGTGACATGTGTGATTCTGAGGTGGCAGTCCACCATCTATGGAAAGATGACGCGCAGAAGTGATCATGATTGCCCTCCGCGATCTGTCAAGCTCAATGTCTAATAGTTGACTCATTGAAGAAACGGTCAGTTCAACCTGAACCTCCAAGTTGGTGACTTCCCGTGACTTCTCTGAAATTTTGAGACATTCTATTTCTTGTGCCCTTGGTGATCAGTAAGCCTTACATTCCTGAGGCATCTATGACAAGGCATGACCTTGAAATGCTCCTTAACAGTTCTGGGTCATTCACATCCTAGGGTGTGAATGACCCAGGATCTGAGTTCTCAGATAACCAGTTACCTGGGAACAAACCCTGTGGTCTACACACATTTGACAGAGGTAGAGATGCACGGCATTAGATAAAATTTCATGCACAAACATAAGGTGATAAGCCTCATTTCATTCATACTGGCAATTTAAAATGTGATATGCCTTCTTACGGACGTGAAGGAAACCTAACTTTTGACAAAAGCGAGAGTCTTTTTGTTGTTATTTTACTCTATTCTAGACTATATTATCCCCAAAGGAAAGCCAGTAGATATAAGGGAAATGTCAGCAGAAAGATGGAATTCTATTTTTTTACACATATATAAATGAAGTTTTCTTATAGAATGTGCCTCCCCTTGTTTAATAGGTATTGAAGACTCACTAGCACAGCTAATTCATGGTAAAAATAAGTCACATTAACAGTGCTCAGTTAAAAGCCAGGCACCAGGAGAGCGCCTGAAACCACTGCACATTAACATCCACTGCTTTGCATTGCTATGAGGAGCCCTATCCAACATATTTTTGGATGATATTTTAGATAGAATAAAATCAACAAGCTGCAGACCTCAGGGTACCAATCAGAAGTGTCTCCTCCTCTAGGGGCAATTGCACTGACCTACTACTCACTCACCCGGCGTTGTCCACGTGAGCCGAGGTTAATCAAATAGACAGGGGTTCTACCCAAGGGTGCACACAAACAGGAGAAAGAACTGGGGACAGAGATTTCAAATGCGTTCAGGTGAGCAGGTTCCTTTTCACCTCGGAGAGTTTCAGCATCCTCTCAAAAGCTCTTGTGAGGGGGGAAGGAAAAGATTGCTTTTTGCATCACTGCAGTTTCCAGAAAACACTAACTTCATAAAGCACAGATTCCAGCTTTTGGATGTGTTGACAATCTCAATAGAGGTCAAGATCAAGGATTTCCCTACTGGCAATTTGCAAGTGAGGCTCTAAGCTTTTTCTTTCAGAAGAGATGAGGGAAACGGCACAGTAAAATTCCTTCCAAAAGAGAACAACAGGTAACTGTACTGAAAACAGGGCTCATTTGAGTTTCTGAGAATTAGTGAACTATTTTCCTAGGTATTATTTCTGAAATATTCTTCCTCTCCCCTTCCCCATCTCATGCATGTATTTATATGTATCTTTTTCTCTCTATCTTTTTGGTTCTGTTTATACTGCAGCTTCATATGTAAAGCCAAGTCTTGTTTATTTCCTGCAATGCAGCTATCCCAAAATTGTCAGCCTATTTGGAGGGGTTTTTTTTGGTTTTGTTTTTTGGTTTTTTTTTTTTTAATTTGGAAAGCATCCTGTTCTGTAGTATTTCAAATTTAGAATTCCATTTAGCTGCAATATGAAAACAAAGAGATAAAGTGCAGTCTTGTGTGTTTCAAGTTCGGATGAATCTCAGCCACATTCCATAGATTATTTTGATTTAGTTTTAACAAAATACCACATTAAATCACTCTAATGAGCTGTTTCTGTTCCCCTCTCAGTACAAGGTCATTAGGTACAAGACAGCATCTTTCTGCACCGTCTTCACTATTTCATGTGCTACATGTCAAAAAAGGCTTTGATGGTTTTCCATAGCGGAGACTAGGACACAACTGTTCCTCAAGGAAGGGGCTTGTACCGTAGCAGGGAAGCGATTTGTCATGCTTCCCCAGGACTGGTCCCGGGCCCTTCACGCACATGTCGGGTCTTGGGAGGAAGGCTCACCAACCCTTCTCTGTCACTTGCTCAGAAATCAGCTGTCTCATAGATTCTACTACAACACCATCTCTTTTCCAGGTTATGCTTTCTTGGGATGAAAAGAAAAGCCTGAAATTAGCGTACGCATTTAAAATATCTGTCACTAAATGAATTGTGCTTTTTTATTAGGGTAACAGCTGTCTTTTTAATTAATGAGAGTCGCAGGCACATGATGCTCACAAAATATTGCACCGCACATTCTGTTCAGCCCTGGCAGGCCCGGCATTCCCTTCCATTTTTCGATGGAATAGACAGCAAGGTGAGAGCAAGCAGGTAGCTGAACGTGACTGGCTTAAAGCTGTGTGTGAGATGCTAATTATAGAGGAACAGCTCCTGTTCCGGCTTCCAATTAGGGGTCTGAACAACCTCGTCAGTACTTTCCGCGGTTGTTAGCATGTCTAATTATTTATCTGCCGGTGGAATCTTTGTGAAAGCTGGTATTCGGGTGACCAGTGGAGTGGGTGGGTTCCCATCCAACGCTAGATGGACTGAAACAGGTCTGACGGTGATGCTCTGGACAATGTGGAGTCTGGGTTGATGGTCAGCAAAGTTTTCCCAGATGGCAGGGCCACCCTTGGTGGAAGGAAGGCCAGGTCTCCCATCCAACGATCGCAGAAGCCCTGGCTCTTCTCCAGCCCCTTTCCTGAAAGGGGAGGAATCAACCACCACTCCCTCAAAAGTACCAGAAAAGAATGTTTGCCCTCACTGCAGGCGTGGTTTTAGGAGAAATGCGCACATTAGGCGTAAGCCTACTAACCAAACCTAAGCAAACGTAGCCACTGCTTTTCTGGTCATCTATCATCTTCTATCTATTTTCTCATCAAAGTCTAAAGACCTAAACCATGAATTATTGAGAATAAAGTTGGCAATAATTCACATTATTAAACAATGTTTTATTGCTAGTTGGTAAGTCTTTACGAAGTCATATCAGTATAATTCTTGCTTAAGAAATATATACTGTAAGTATATATTATATACTGTGTACATATGATATATTTATACATAGTATAAAATATATTTATGTATATTTTTTAATTTTGTGGCTACTCTTTCTTAACCAACTAACATTTGTGTACACTGGGATGTTGGTGAATGGAAGATATATGTGCCACCCTTGATTAAATCTTAGAGGCATTTCTATCAAAATCTAAGATAGGCTTCTGCCCAGCGAGACTGTGTAGGGAGATTCACTAATGCACAGGGTGCTGAGCAACTGTGTGGAGATGCGTTTGTGGGGGAACTTGTTTTAGTGTGACTTCCCACGTCCACCTGAGGTTCGACAGAGACCTTCGAGATCAAGACAATCAACCTGAGCACAGCAGCAGAAAACGTCAGCATCCTTTCTGTCTGCACAGCTTCCACAATGCTTTGCTGTGTTTTGCCATCTGATCCTTAGGACGAGCCTGGGAGAAGGGCAGGAAGGTTGCTGCCTCTCTGATGACATAGATGAGGGGAAGTTGGCACAGAAAGCGTTTGAGGCTGAACAAAGCCTGTGGTCATAAAGGAATAAGGAATGGAAAGGACCCAACACAGATCCCCGGTTCGGGGGTGGGGTGGGTGTTTTGGTAAAATACACGGAGTCTGCACAGGGCTGCTCTTCAAGAACCTTGGCCTCAGCTTTCCCTCTGAGAGTACAACATGCAATCAACACAGCACAATCACAGCCTAACAAAACAAAACCCCATCAGTGAGATAGATCTCTCTCATGTCTGGCAAGAATTAATAGCACCCTTATTAAACACACTGCTGGGGTGGAGGGAGAGAAAACTAGGTATAAGAAGTAGGTCCAAACTGGAAGCACGGTGAGGAGAGTTATATAGGCAGAGTTTTGCACAACTCAACTAAGTACTGATCTGGGAAGTGGGCCCCTGTCTTTTGGACTCAGTGCCCACTCTGATTAAGAGGTGCACGGTATTATGCAGCTGGGCATTGGAATAGTCCAACTCGGTGCTCTTGCTCTGACGGCCCGTTCCCCAGGCACCCTTCTGATTGTCTGACTTCCCAAGTAGCCTGCCTACAGGGAGAGAACGTGTTGGTCAGGATGAAGCGAACATCTGGTCTACCTGACAGTTCTAGTACTCACTGTAAATTAATGCACTGGCTGGCTGGTCTCCTCCGTCCGTCTCCTGTGAGATGTGTTCACCTGTGTCAGTGTCCTTGAACTCTGGGACCCTGAAAACTCTGAGCCTGCACATTGGAGGTCCTGACCCAAGCCAGGTTGGAGGACCACTCTGTAAAGTTTCTGAAGGTCTCAGTTAAATTAAAATATCATCCTTGAGGATCGACACCTAAACAATTATTTCTCTGATCAAAAATTGACCCTGAAGTTCTGACACAGTGTGATGTAACCCAGAGACACCAGGTCAGCCTCGAGCTAAGTTAGAGACCTGTCAGGAATTAACAGTTGATACCCTGGACAAGATGATAAGGCAGGACTAGGTGACCACTGAGCCCTGGGGGCCTTAAGCTGCCACGTCCAGGCAGGAAGTGGGCTGGGGCATTTTTAATAATGAGAAATGATCTTATAAGTGTTGAGGGATTAAGAATCAATGTAAGGGAGACCCCTTGAAAGAACTTTGAAATAGCTACAGAGCTTTTTCCCAATTGACATTTTCTCATACAATACGGTGACAATATGACAATAACGAACTTGTCATAAAAGAGCAGCACAGAGCTTAGACTGTTTCTCTCTGATGAAGCCACCGTTTGTATAAGAAGAGAAGAGCAGGATTACCTGTGGTCCCAGGTAGCAGCCCTTGTAGGTCACTCGGTGTCTCAGTGTCGTATTACAAACCACAGCCCAAGATGTGGGTGCAGTGGGCACACTACACCAATCACATGAAAAGTGCATATCGAAAGTCTAACGGGAGCAGGTTTTTGCAGGTCTCTAACGATTTTGATTCAGAGTGGATTTGCAGCAGGGCCACTCGGATGTGGCAGTGCCAGGCCAACACCCCAGGGGGCACAGTTCAAGGGCACCCTGATGCAAAAGGCAGCCCTTGGAAACGTGCAAAATGGTGGCCCTGGGCTGGAGAATGTTCAGCATACACCTTTCCCATGAACATCTTCTTGAATTACAGAGTAAAACCCACAGGCATGGAAATAAAGGCAATAATGCAGCCTTCCATTCTCACGGCTCCATTTCCCATTTTCACATCCATTACCTCCCCTGGATGGAGTCATCCCTATTCTGACAAATCTCAGAAAAATTGCAAACGTGGCTCTCTCTGGCTGCTGGGTGGCTAGTTCCCTGTGCTATTTAGTTTACTGCAGCTGGGTTACACATTCCAAGTTGCATACATTTTCTTCATCAGGAGTAACTCGGGTGAATGATGGCTGCCCATCGGTTTCAGAGACGTGAGGACCGGTAGGGTGCTGGCCGCATCCCTGCATCGGTCAGACAGTTGTCTGTTTGGGAGAGCTGAAGTAAATCACAGCCGAAGATAATAGCACTGTAAGGACAGTGCCTGGGGGAGGAGAAAAGAATAATACCTGGGCCATTTCATGTGCTATTTTCAGGAATAGAATATTTGGAAATTTCAAAGACACTTGCCAATTCTAAACAGCTCGTTAAGTTACCCTGCTCACTCCGAAAGAGAAAAGCTTCCAAATCTGCATTCATATTGCTGAGGGGGAAAAAGCATTAGGAATAACTCCTGCACAGATTTTTGGCAAGCATCAGGGCCCTTTTTTTCTAAAGACATTCCCTCTATTGCCTGCTGCTTGCTGTTTCATAACACTTGACAAATTCACAGTTCTTAAAAGCCCCCATAAATGTTTGGTAAATTGCTCCATTTTATCAGGGAGTTCTCAGAGCCTGGTCCCTGATATTCACCCTGTTTTCATTCCCCATTCCTTATTTATCTTTATTTTGATGCCTTTTCCAACATCAAAGGCTGTCATTATTAGTATCAGCGATCTCATTATTATTATCATGACGTTAGCCGCAGAAAAGATCTGCCACCTGCAAGC
The DNA here is from genome assembly GCF_000442215.2 of Lipotes vexillifer. Taxonomy (NCBI): domain Eukaryota; kingdom Metazoa; phylum Chordata; class Mammalia; order Artiodactyla; family Lipotidae; genus Lipotes; species Lipotes vexillifer. Next base: position 1,390,336 of record NW_006775077.1, on the reverse strand, counting down.
TGGAAATTCCCACAGCCTTTAAGAGCCTCCTCTCCTCCTGACAAGCTCATAAAAATAAATAAATAAAGCCATCCCAAGAAGCATCTGAAGACACCTTAAGTTCTTACGTGGCTTCAGGAAAGACACACATGCCCAGCTCCACTTCACCGAAGAATGCTTAAGCTAAAGCAGGAGCCAGAACGTGACTCCACCAGCAATCCTGAGAAGTCCTTCCTAGCATTCCATTTAGACAGGAGGAGTAACTGAAGGGCGTTTGGCTGGGAGAGGGTGGAGGAGGGAAACAGGAGAGCGTGTGATGGAATACGGCTGAGGGGACCAGGGGATGGGGTGGAGCGGGGAAGTTAGTAAAATTGCACTGGAGACCTAGATTATAGACCTGTTTGGAATATGAATCCCCGCAGCTGCGAGAAGGAGGCCAGCCGATTGAAACTTGTTTGGAATACTTTCCTGGACAAGTTCTATTAAAAATGACATAGTGTACCCTACACATCAGATCATGTGCTCAACTATTTTGCCAGTCCTCCAGCTGACTCATTCCCAAAAGCACAATGTACTGGACATTATACCGGGACTGAAAGAAGCAGCCAGCACACGTTTCCATCACTCAGAATTGCTACCTTTTTAAACACAAGCATGTAAATGAAATATTTTCCCCAGGCAAGCCCGCCCTGGGCAGGTACCTAGCACACGTGGACATGATGCAGTGGGAGTTCACGTTAATGGTGTTCATCCATCCCCCGCCCTACCACCCCTTAAGGCAGTCCCACGAGAGATAACTTAATACCAAGGAGAAGCTGGCTCGGCCCAACAGCATCCATATTAAAAGAAAAAGAAATCCAACCAGGAATCAATTTTTCTTGAACAGCTGTTTGTCGCTGTTTCGTTTCTGCCCTGCAAGTCCACTTTTCAGAGATTATCTAATAATTGCAACCGTGCATGGGCTCTTTAGAAATACATAAATAACATTCCCGCTTCTCCAGTCGTGCAGCTAATAGTCACGGTGATCACGGAGATATTTCACAGTATTTCTGAGGGGGCCTAGACTTTTGGGGGTCTCACGGGGAGTGTCAGGAAATACTCTTCCCCAAATGACACAAAGCGGGGCCCTCGGCTTCTAGCCAATCCACTCGTACCGCCCAGGGAAATCTTGGAGCTGTTCTCCGAATTCCTCATTCATTTCCAGGACGGCCCCGTCTGACGCGGGTGGCATTAGCATTAAATCACAGCCGGGAGGCTCAATCACACCCTGAGAGGCAGCGAAACCGCCTGGCTGGGACCGAATGGCTTCCTGGGAGGCGCGGAGCGCTGGGATGTGGGGAGCAACAGGACAGGGTGAGAGGTAGTTACAAGGGAAACAGGTGCCTGCTGGCTGCGGGGGCTCCCAGCCAGCACAGCAGGGGCTCTGTTGACATTGAAGGGCAGCTGAAATATACTCTCGTGGACAAAGTCATTTCCTCCCCGACCCCCTCCATCTTTAATTAACTTCAGGACATCTTAGGACTTGGAAGGATATGTGGGTGGAGACAACACAAAACCAACCGAGGGCTGCTTTGTCTGATCTGTCTACCATCCCCCCCTCTTCCGGTAAAATCGAAGGGACCCTGGAGAAGGGGATGTAGGAGAAGGGATTTTAACAAGAAAGAATAAGAGGGAGCATTCAGAGTTAGAGGGTTGATGACACCAGGTTCTAGAAAATGGGATGTAGCAAAATAAAAGAAAACATCATCAGGAAGGTGGGATGGAAGGTGACTAGATGCACACCTAACCTATTTTGCAGGTGGCCTTAGAATTGACCTCTGGTCCACCTACACAGAACACATACATACACACGCGTGAGCGTAGGTGTGTGCATGGAGGTGAGCCCCTTGTCTGGAGGCTTTACTCTTTAAGGCCATCTCTGCCGGAAGTTGTCCCTCCTACCCCCCACCCCCTCCCGCCAGGACCCTTGCCCTCTGGCTGTCAGAGAGCTCTCACGAGGGAGGCAGCATCATGGCAGGGCCCGGGGCGATGACCACAAAGCTTCTTGCTGTCACTGGACCTGGTTCATATCCTGTGCAGGTCCCTGAGACACTCCACAGAGTTATTACTTGGTTGTAAATCCAGGAGTTTAACATTTATAAAGCACAGGGAACTGCTAAAACCAAATGCGGTTTCGGAAACTGACACTGATGAAACTGTTTGGAAACGGCCTCATTTCCCGATAAGTCATCTGAGGGTGGGCTTCCCACAGCCTGAAGGGGCCAGCTTCCTCTCTGCAGGGCTGTTGGCCTCGGTAGCCCAGCAAGTCCCAGAGGGAAGGATGGCCAGGAGCCCACAGAGCATTGTTTGAAACTCAATTACCACCTGCAGTGGCTTGAATGGCGGCCCCCAAAGAGATACGTCCATGTCCTCAAGCCCAGACAGATAAATATGGAAAAGGGCCCTCATTTGGAAAAAGGAGTTATTCCCCAACTCCTCCTCTCCCAAGCCCCCCAAAACCATTAATCTCCTTTCTGTCTCTATGGATTTACCCGTCCTGGATATTTCATATAAATAGAATCATACATGACTTTTTATGTCTGGCTTCTTTCACTTAGAATTATGTTCTCAAGGTTCATCCGTGCTGCAGCTCGTCTCAGCGGTT
>NW_006775077.1:1384841-1387621 GCF_000442215.2 Lipotes vexillifer | reverse complement strand
CGGTTCAGCTCTTCCTATGGCTGAATAATATTCCACTGTATGGGGAAAACACATTTTGTTCAGCTATCATCTGTTGTTGAAGGATATTTGGGTTATCCACTTGTTGACTACCATGCCACTATTTGGCTAGTTGGGAGACTGCTGCTATGACCATGCACATATGTTTGTCTGTTTGAGTCCCTGTGTTCAATCCTTAGAATATATACCTAGGAGTGGAATTGCTGGTCATATGGTACTTCCATGCTTAACTTGTCGAGGACTCATCAAATGGATTTCCACAGTGGCTGCACCATCTTTCATTCCCACCAGCAAAGCATAAGGATTCCAAATTTTCCACATCCTGGCCAATACTTGTTATTTCTGTTTATTATTGTTTTTGTCACCCTAGTGAGTGTGATGTAGAATTTCATTGTGGCTGTGATTTGCATTTCTCTAATGACTAATAATACTGAGCATCTATACATGTCCTTGCTGACAACCTGTATTTCTTCTTTGGAGGAATGATATCTGGAGCCCTTTTGGTCTTGGGGGTTTTTTGGTTTTTGTTTTTTTTGTAGCTTGTCTTTTTTCTGCCCCTCATATGCACGGTTCTTTCCTAAACCAACTTCTTTCTCTGATTTTGCAGTTAGATTCAAATTTTATCTTCTAACTCTGAACTTTCATTCCATATTTGACTTATTATTTTCACATAATTATTACATATTTCCCCAGGAGATCCTAAAGCAGCATAAACTCACAGGTCTTAGAGCACATTCACCACATGCCCTGCAAACCTGTTCTTCTGATTTCCCTGTTTCTTATAACACCAGCAAACCCTCCCAGACTCCAAAATTTAATGCAGGAGAATCATCTCTGACTGTAGGCTTTGCCCCCTACAAGGAGTCAGGATTCAAATCCTCTGCCCTAACTTGAGTTCATTCCTTTCTCTCCCATTATTTCTTTTGCAGACATCTCAACTCAAATCCTCACTATTACTGGAAAATTACAGAGCCTCCCTCTTGGCTGTGGCGGGTTGTTGTAATTACAGCCTCAGTGACACGTCCCTCTCCGGGTCTGTCCACAGACTTTGCCATGTAGTTGGCGTTGTTCTCAGCAAGATCTGGGGTCTGCCTCACTGCCCTGTAGGTTAGAGGCTGGCTCTCTGACTTGGTCTGATGAATACAGTGAGCAGCAGTGATGTTTTCAGAGCTGAGTTCAGAACAGTTTCCACTCTCACCATTTAAAACACGCCCCAGAGACTCCACGCACAGCAGGCAGAGTCTGGTTACTGGAGGATGAGACACACCACGTGGAGGAGGAGAGAGGCGCCAGCTGGGACCCATCTAACCACGGACCCTCCAGCCCAGTTGCCAGAAGGACTTTGCAATCACGTCCCCTCACAACACGCAGCTCCCACCTCCAAAGCCAGCAGGAAAATCTCTCCGTCCCACCTGCTCAGACAGAGCCTCTGCTATGACAGAATCTAGTCAAGGGAATGACATCCAATCAGCTCAGCCATATTGTCTTGGCTGGGACCAAGTCACAGCTATCACCACACTCCAGACTGGCGTTGCATTGCACAAGAGCATGCCGCCTTGGGCATCACCTCAGGGTGAGCCCGCCACAGGCAGGAATGGACTAAATAGTAATAATGATTGCTGCCGTGTTAATAAAATTGATAAGTATTTGGGGTGAGTATCAAGAAAACATAAATCATGAGAACGAACTGTAGTGTACAAAATCACAGATCATTCAACCATGTCAAACTCCATTCCAAATCACTAATCCTCCAAAAGATGGTCCAGAGCTACGACGGTATGCACACCCTGACCTGCTAATCCCTGAGACATCTGTACTAATCTAACAACTCACACAGAAGAACTGCTCGCCTAAAGGAAAAGCTTTCAGCCTACTGAGCGGGTCCAGATGCACGCTTCTTTCCATGACCCCAGCAAGGATTGGCCATCCTGCTTGCAGGGTGTTGCCTCAGAGCCTGTGACAATATCAGGTCTGCTTCAGGGAGGAGCTGGGACCTAGGTTAGCCTTGAAAATGGGAAAATTGTGTAGAGAGGAGAGGAAAAGTCATCCAGGTCAGAAAATCTAACACCTTTTAGGCATGTTCAAAAATAAGGGCATAGATACTCTGGCTACAGTAGAGGGTGCATGGGAGCAAAAATTAGCTAGGTTATGTAATCCATGCATCCCAGACTCCTGCACGTCCGGGATTTATATTTCCTTTTATTTTATAAATAACGATGATTAAATCATCATACCTGATACCAAGGTAAGGCAGACTTTCTAGGCTCGTTCTTCTGGTGCTTCTGGGAACCCACTGCAGTGTTTCTGTATTCTATGAATCGCGCTCACTGGCTACACTGTCCATCCCTCTAGACCTCTGCGATTCTTCTAGACTTTGGAAGAACTGGTGCAGCCTCTAGGATAAGAACCAGCAGAAACACAACTCCATCCATCATAAAAACAACATAATATCATATCATATCAAGCAGTATACTTCCTTGATTTTTTCAACTCCTTTATTTAAAAAGCAGAAACTTTATGTAACCAAAAGACTACTCCCTAAAATATTTTCACCAAAACAAAGGTGTAGGGCTTCCCTGGTGGCACAGTGGTTGAGAGTCCGCCCGCCAATGCAGGGGACGCGGGTTCGTGCCCCGGTCCGGGAAGATCCCACGTGCTGCGGAGCGGCTGGGCCCGTGGGCCATGGCCGCTGAGCCTGCGCGTCCGGAGCCTGTGCTCCGCAACGGGAGAGGCCACAGCAGTGAGAGGCCCGCGCACCGCAA
>NW_006775077.1:1366547-1384811 GCF_000442215.2 Lipotes vexillifer | reverse complement strand
GCCTGTGCTCCGCAGTGGGAGAGGCCACAACAGTGAGAGGCCCGCGTACCGCAAAAAACAAAACAAAACAAAAAAAAAAACAACAACAACAAAGATGTAGAAACAGAAATGCTATCAGCAGCATGTACTTAGCCAGCTTTTTTTTTAACTATTAGACATCAGGGCTTAAAAATTATTAGAGCTCACTGTCAATTCAGGTAATCCTGGGCTGAAGTCAGTGTAAGTCAGGGCAAAACGTAACCCTTGAATTCTAAGCAAAGAGCATTGAATGTTATCTCACAAGCAAGAGAAAGCCTGTGAAAACTTAATAAGGGGATGATGTGATGAAGCCATTAAATGAAGATTAATCTGGCCACGGTATGTAGAATGCACTGAGGGTCTGTAACTGTGGGCCTGATTGCAGATAGTGGTGGTAGATTTAACGTTTGAGACACTGATAAGGAAGAATTAGTGTGAATTGAAGTTATTTGCCTGTTGGGAGAAAGAGAGAAGGAGATGCTAAGATTAATTCAAGGTGTTGAACAAGAGCAATGGGTAAAGAAGGACGCATCCAACACATCTGAGGTCTGGGCAAGTCGTAAGGTCCAGCCATGAGGAAGGAAGAAACACGGAGTCAGCCTTTCCATGGGTTGAATTTTTGGGTGACTCAGATCTCTGTGAAAACGTCCAATGTGTAGTCATAGGGGGTGGTCAACACATGGGCTTCCATATAATTAGGGATGTGGTGACACACTCCAAGCCTTGCTTGCCACAGGCACTCAATACATGTTTTGGGGTGAAAGACTGAAATGAATTATCTCTGGAGGAGAGACATGAAGATAAGTACATTAAACATCACATGTGGCGAGGCACTGTCCACTGTTCTTCAAACAGCCTCATCTCCACTCAGTCCGTAACGCAACCCCAGAAAGCTCGAGAACTCTGCTCAAGAACATCAGTGGTACACAAACTGGGAAGGAGGAAATAATGACCCTCCTTCCTTCAGTACCCAGTTAGAAATGTATCATTAAAGGGCACAAATAAACAAAGATTCAGGGGAAAAAATGTCCTGGTAAAAGGACTTAAAATAGGAAACCTAAATTCAGACAAGTCCCCAAAAGATTGATTCTCAATAGTTGCTTATGTGATAGTCTGAAGGCTTAAATATCTGTGTTCTCAATTTCTCTTCTGATCCCACCGGCTGGGCTGGGAGCATTTTCAAATACTACAGAAACATCCTTGAGTAAGAATTAATTTAGACTTGAATTAATAGGTAGGTGAAGATTCAAAATAATGTTGATCTGTGGGCAGAATCTCAAGATGTTAAAATGTATTAAACGCTCACGGGGTCATTTGAAATCAACCTTCAGTCACACAAAGGGCTCCAGAAAACCTTCTCATGCAGGCTTTTATCCCAGCCTGCACTCTTATTTTTCTCATGTAAGTATTTATTCACCCATCTCTTCTTTCATGCAATCAGTGAGCAATTCTTAAACAACTATGTTAGGAAAAGTCCTGAGATGCTAACAGGGAAAGAAAAAGACAGCCTGGCGTGTGGTCTCAGTGGACCACCTAGAAGACTTAGCACAGTCCTACACGGCTAAGTGCACTCCCTTTCTTCATGGAAATAGAAGCAGATGATAATCTCCTAAAATTATTTCATCAAAATGCACTTTCTAACAGAGTTGGATTAAACTTGGGAAATGTTCTATCGAAGCACAGTCCAATCTTCTTGTGCCATAAATTGATGCAAAGGATGTTTAATTACCTATTTATTATACTCAGCTCCCGAAAGTTAGAGAGAGAATGAGAGTGAGGGAGTGTCTTAGAGAAACATATACAGATCAACCAACAATATTCTAGAGGTGATGTGTTTAAAAAGCTGTTAGGTCTGTATTTTAAAAAAAGAAAGAAAAATAAATCTATCCTTGCAACAACCCCAGGCTGCCCAGTTTCTACACCAGAAGGGCCCTGACGTGCTCCTCAAGCTGTGTGCTGGGGAAACGGGCAGAAGCTGAGTTGCTCTGAGGCCACTGGCTCCTTGGAGAGCAAATTCTGTCCATTTCATCTGGTCACTTTGGATGTCAGTGAGTCGTGATGATATATACATAACCAGGTGCTGTCCTTAACCAGGTATCAACCTACTCCTATTGCTCAAATAAATCTAAATGGTGCCTTAAAGGCAGGGCGGCACGGCTGCAGTAACACTGACCGAGGACCCGGCTATTAAGCTGTCCCAGACTCTAGAATCTGTTAAAAGTTTGACAGCACAGGGACAAACACGTATTAGCAACACTGCTTAATCCATGTTTCAAGGGAAGAATTTGAAGCCACACTTTCACAACAGGCAGGCTGGGTTCACTGGAGGGATACTGTCGTACAGAACCACCAGGCCATACCCCGAGGTGTACCCCTGCCCTTTGTCGGCTCACAAAGCTCCCTCAGGCAAAGTGTATCTTGTACGATAGAAGGTACACAGCTCTGAGATGAAGAAAAGAAAAAGTAAAAAAAATAATAACACACTTTTTCAAAGGGGTGATCAGATTAAGCCCCTTGCTCTTCATTCCTGGTAAAGCTCCATTACCTGGGAAAACTCGTTGATCTCAGACTATGGACATGTCTGCTTATGCCTGAAAGTCCAAGGCAGTCAGAAGCCAGGGTCTGCATCGCGTCACGTCTGTGACCTATGTGCACACACTGCCGCCTCTGTTCACACACAGGCTGTGCTGCTCGTGCACCAAAAGCACAAGGAAAGAAAGATTCAAGATGTGGTCACTGTGCAGCAGACTAAACTCAAAGGACATGATGAGTCTTCGTAAAGGTGTAAGGCGTCAAGTCATCAATAGCGTATAATATCTTCCTTTAACTTACTTCTTTTTGCCTCCAAGCCAACATTTTATAGCCCTGGCTTTTTTCAAGTTTCTCTTTGGCACAAAGTTTGGCATAACCTATTCCTAATGGGCGTTTCCAAAAGGACGGGCAGGGTCTCTCCAGTTGGTAACACAGACTATATTTCTCCGTTTCCTGGATGCAGTTCTGCCCCCAGATTTGGGCAAACCATCTTGAAGGTGACGCTTCAGTGGAGTTTTTAAATGTTTCTATGTAGGACTAGAGCAGAGGAAACCCAGACCAGTGAGCTGCTCTCTTGGGAGACCGGGTACCAGCACACAGATCTGTATTTCTGTTTCAGTACATCAATTAGAAACTTCACTTTCTCATCCCCTAATCTTTTGGCAAACAGGCAGACTGACACATTGGTAATGAACTGTTGTTTCAAAGTCAGAGTTCAAAGGGATATTGAGAAGATTCTGTCTGCAAAGCGAGATGGGAAATGTTGACAAGCGTCTTACCACGCGGATGTCAGGCTAAGGAACTGGAGCTTTGACAGAGTCATGTATCGGGGATGAGATCTTGTCTGCAATGTGTCTGCATATTTGCTTAGGGTTTGAATATTCCCCCATACCTGCAATTTCAGTTCACTTTGGTTCCAAAATCATCCACAGAGCGCCTCCTAGATACCGGGCATGGAAGCCCTGAACCAGAGGACACAGAAAGAGGAGTGAGACACAGCCGCTTCCAGGCAGAGGGGTGACAGACATAGGCAAGGGTTTTTGAGGTGGTAAGAGATCAAGATGACCTGCTGAGAGAACTCGCTGGTTGAGTCCAACATCTCGACTCACAGCCACCTGAGATGTGGCGGATGCAGGGGCCCTGTCCATCCTGAAGGTCCAGCCTCCAGCGGCTGGAGATGTGGAAGAGGAAGGAGGGCGCCCCCAGCTCTTCTTTGTCATCCCGTTGCTGTTAGAGTGATGCATACAGGGAAATCCTTTCACGAAATCTGTCCCCAGAGCATGTGGTTCTGGGTTTGAGGCACACAAAATTTCCTTGGTCAAAATGACTTAGCAGCATTAGAAGAGTGAGAATCTAATAATAAATTAAAAACGTGTTTTTTCTTTTTCTTCCTCCCCTCCCCACCTTCCCTTCTCCCTCCTCCTTCTCTCCCTCCCCCATCCGTCACCCCCCAGCCTGCTGCTGATCCACAGGTGGGCTGAGAATTTCGCAGGGAAACCAGTGGACGCCCATCTTGGCTCTGGGTGCTGCCAGCTATCCTAAGGTGCCTGACTGCCAAGCGCACCCGCGTCCCTCTAGCCCCTGGCACCTGGGACCAAGCAGCTCTGAGAGCCTGGTCCCCAGCAGCAGGCTGCCCGTGGCTGATAGTGGTGAGCGATGATGGCAGAGCATGTGAGCCGGCTGCAGCCAAGGCCAGTGGCAGGGCCGGGCCATCATGCTGCCATGCAGGAAACCGTGCTGACAGGTGACTGACGGCTTCTGGTCCTGCAGCCAGCAGCTGGACCCCGGCGGCAAGATGCAGGATGCAGGATGGGCCTGCTACGGGCCTCTCCATCCTGTCTGCTCTGCTGACAGCTGGCAAGGCTTGCCCTGGCAGCCAGCACCGTTGCAGAAACAGCGAGAGAAAATGGGATGAGGACTCCTACAGCATCCTGGGCTGCGGTGGGGAGAGGCCTGCATGAGCGGACCTGGGGCAGGTCTCATACAGCTCTTTCCCGTCCCCACAACTCGGTCATCTTCAGGAAGATTCGGTGAAGAAGATATTGATCTGTGACATGTAACCTGATTTCACAAGGAAAGCTCCCCGGATGCCGTATCCGCTTGCAGGTCCCACGGCAAACTTTGGTCAGCATCGCCGCTGCTTTTCCAGCACCTCGGCCATCTAGGGGTAGATGTGCTCCCCCAGGAACAGAGAAAGGACACAAAGGGACAAGGGACACAGGCCTGGGAACCATGGGGTCTTTGGGATCTGTCACCAAGGAGCAGTTGCAGCTGCCCCGAGAAGCCTCCCATCAGCAACATCCTTTCCCTCGGCTGTGTTTGAAGCTCTTTAGGGGGCCCATGGAGCAATGGCGTCTGCCCTGGAGGAGGGCTCAGCGCGTGCATCTCATGCCACTTTCGCAGTTGTTTCTCTGGTCTTGTCGCGCGCACGCTGGCAGCCACACCTTTGCCTCTGGACTAACCATACTCCTCTCTTTGTGACCAAGGTAAGGCGCGGCCAAGGAGCAGCAATAGCAAATGAGGCATCACCAAAGGCCATCAAGAAGAGCAGGTGAATTGCAGGTGCCTGGGGGTGCACTGAGCGGTCACCCACCTGCTGGTGAGGGCCCGGGTCTCCCGTGCAGGTTGCACCACATGGAATAAAAGGTGTTAGAGGGCTTCCCTGGTGGCGCAGTGGTTGAGAATCTGCCTGCTAATGCAGGGGACATGGATTCGAGCCCTGGTCTGGGAAGATCCCACATGCCGCGGAGAAACTAGGCCGTGAGCCACAAGTACTGAGCCTGCACGTCTGGAGCCTGTGCTCTGCAACAGGAGACGCCGCGACAGTGAGAGGCCCACGCACCGCGATGGAGAGTGGCCCCCGCTCGCTGCAGCTAGAGAAAGCCCTCGCACAGGAACGAAGACCCAACACAGCCAAAAGTAAATAAATAAATAACTCTTAAAAAAAAAAAAAAAAGGTGTTAGAACACTGGGGACAGAAGTGACTCCTGAACGTCGCCGTGATTTCTGACACACGTTAAGGAGGAAAGGCTGCCCTTGGCCCTAGCTTCCTCCCCCACTATTTGCAGGTACACTTGAGAGGAACTCTTGCAGAAACTCTTACCTTTGGGAAGGTAAGACCAAGTCTGCTCGGAAGCCAGGAGATGAAGAGAATGAGCTCTACAGGTCCTTCCGATGTACGTTTCTAGGAAACGAACAGAATTTCTTGTTACGTATTTGTTAAAGATTGCAGACAAGTATCACTTGAGATACAATTCAATTAATACAAACTAAGCTGACTGCAGTTCATTTCCAAGGATCCTTGATTTCATAAAGATCGTTTAAGCCCTAGAAATTGAAAGGCTCTATTCAGGAGGCCCCTATCTTGATCTCAAGAAGCTAAAACCTAGAAAGACCCTGTATCAATAATCAAAATGTCACAATTTCCTAAAAAGGTGACCAGTGGCTCCTCTGACCTGGGATTAGCACTGAAATCTCTGTTCATGAGCAAGACGTTTTCATGACTCTGCATAGACTCATCAGTGCTTTGTAGCTCTTAGGTGTGCCTAAAGGGATCTTTTATTTCTTATCTAAATTCAAAATAAGGAATTGCTTAAACAAACAAAAAACTCAAACAAAAACAAGGAATCGGTGTGTTTTGTTAGAGATGTTTAAAAAGAAAAGTTCCCTGAACTTTGTGGGAGCCTTTGAACACACACACAACAGAGCCAGGAAGGGAACTTGAGTTGGCCTCTGCAGCTCTCTGCTGTCATCAGGCCTAGAGTCTGCGGTCAGCCTGTTAACCAACACCTGTTTTTCCACCAGACTGGACAAGATTTTCTCCAGCACATTCCTCTCCATAGAACATCATGGTGGGCCCCATTTTTGTCATGCAGGTGAAACACATATACTATTTTTAGAAATTGAAAATTAAATAAAATCCTATTTCCATCATAACTCTGCTAACTCCATTATTGATGAACAGGTTACAAATGTTTTATCATCAACTCAGTAATTCTTGTTAAGAGCAATTGTATCCTTTGGTCAGCTCACAGCTTAGCCTGTAGTCAAGTGCTGGACTCACTAGAAGAATAATGCATCCATCCATCATTTACGTTACTATTTTTCCCATCAGTACTCCGTTGAGCTTGGCTTGCTAATAAGCCACCCAAGAAGTAGGAGGGAAGAGAGGAAACTGGGGTTAAGGGGTGTTGAATAAGAAAGGAGTCATATTATTTTTTCCTCCATGGGTTTAATTATGTTAACTAACACAGAAAACCTGGTGGATCCACAGAGGCTTCATTTTCCTTCACGGCAAGACTGTCAATATTTCCATGAGGTCTTAACTCTACAGTTTTCACCAGTTTTCATAACCCAACCATCAATATACTTGTAACTGAGAAAACAAAATCCAATCTTACACTGGCTTCTGTTGGTCCAAATGGTATCTCAAGTTTATCTAATTCTCTGCATCTCTGTGACTGCAGCCCTGATGGCCTCTGAGCTGGAATCTTCCTCTCCTGTTCCCTCCAATCCATCCTACACACAAGCTGAAACAGCCTAACGCAAGTTACAGACATCAATTTCAGGCAGGCATGAAATATTAGATATTAATTTTGTTTCTATCTCAGTTCAGTTTCTTTTCTTCCATAAGACCCCATCATCTTGGTCACCCCACTCTATTGTAATTCTCTGAATAATACTGATTCATTGTCTGTGTTCCCAAACTGAATAAATTAAGAAGTTTTCTTCTGAACACCTCACAAGTTAGTGAAGGATGAAGACACATAAATAAAAGTTCAGCCAAGGTAGACTATGATAAGTGATACTATGGAGGGACAAACTAAATCCTGTGAAATATATTCAAGAAGGAGAGAACAACTTGGACAGGAATTTGTCATCTAATTTGTCATCACTATTTAACTTCTGACTCTGGGTCAACCTGCAAATTTAATAAATATGAATTCATGTCTCATTCAGGTCAGTGGCAAAACACTTGAGAGGACGGAGGGAGGAGCAAACATGTTCACAAGAAGAACTCATTAATCAACCCTCTTTAAGTAAAATAATTATTTATGTTTTTTAAAAATATTAGAAAGTGCTAATGATAGTTTAGGGCAACATCAAGGAGTTTTATATGGGTTTTCTCAAGTATCCTGACAACAACCCTATGAGTTGGGTGCAATCAGACTTCATTTGCATGCAAAGAAGCAGGCTCAAGTAGTTAAATACCCTATAAGTGTTGGTGTCAGAAGGTGAACTTGAGAATTCTAACTCTAGTGCTCACATCTTCAACCAATGTGCTCTGTAAGTTTACAGTGAGATTTAAACTGGGAAGGATGCAGAAGAACGGAAATCCAAGGTATATGATATGAGAATATAAAACCACCCATTCACTTAACGAGATGCCCCCCATACTTTATGAGGTTTCCCCCACCTCTGTCCCAAAGATCTAAAACCCGGGGCTTTGCTAATTTAAGTAAAAAGCCATACCTACATCATAACTTGAAGACAGATAATGCACAAACGTCAAACTACCCAAAGGTAGAAAAATACCCCTGCCCAGTGCACTATCTCACACTCCACTGCATGTTTTTGTGGCAAACAAGGGAAGTCCAAGAAAAACGTCACGGGAGAGAAAAGAGGGCAGCTATAGCTGCGGGCCAGAGATGGTCCCCAAATACCACAAGACAGAGAAAATCCATTATGTGCGCAAGATAAAAGGGGTCCTGAAAGATCAGAAGCTACAAAAAGGGACCAATGAATGCAATCCATTCGAGGCGGTGGTCTTTGGAAGACATTGCTTCTGTGGAAAGAAAGGAATGGGGGGCACACTGTGAATAGTGGGTGTAAAAGGGAAAGTGAACTAAATGGGTAAATTATGCCCCTGTGACAACACCTCCACTGATGGAAATTCTCCTGAAGAGACAACCACAGTGCGAAAGAAAACTATAGCACAATACTCCAAACTGACTAATATCCTTGCCAGCATTTGGGGAAATGAAAGACCATCTTGCATCAGAATATCACCATTTTGCAACCATCCTAGTAATGATTCCACCACCAGTGATGTGTACCCAATGGATGCTAAAACCTGGGGGTGAAAGTTTAATGAGGAACAGGATAATTACACGGTCACAAAATATCTCCCTATAAACACTGACTAATTATAAAAGGTACCTTGAAATTAATTTTACTGTAGAAAACAGTGACTTCACGGTGGAGAAACTGCAGAGACCACATTAACCAGATAATCAACCGGCCCTTTCAACATCATAGTCTTCGGATATCACATATTGTGAAAAACACATAGTTCTTGTGAGGTGAAAAAAATAGAGTCAGAATCTAATGATAGGGCTTCCCTGGTGGCGCAGCGGTTGAGAGTCCACCTGCCAATGCAGGGGACACGGGTTTGTGCCCCAGTCCGGGAGGATCCCACATGCCGTGGAGCGGCTGAGCCTGTGAGCCATGGCCGCTGAGCCTGTGCGTCCGGAACCTGTGCTCCGCAACGGGAGAGGCCACAACAGTGAGAGGCCCGCGTACCACAAAAAAAAAAAAAAAAAAAAAAAAAAAAAAAAGAATCTAATGATAAGAACCATCAGACAGATCCAAAGCAAGGTTCATTCTATAAATAAATGACTTGTGCACAGTAAAAATATCAAGATCATGAAAGACAAGGAAAAACTAATGGACACTCCAGATTAGAAGACGCTAAGAGCCATGATAAGGGAATACAACTTTTGGTCCCAGATTTTTTTTCCAATAAAGGACATTATTAGGAAAATTGGTGTTTTGAATAAGACCCGTAGAGTAGCAATTAGTACAATACCATTATTAAATTTCTTAATTTTTATATTTGTACCAAAAGAGAATGTCTTTGCTTTTAGTAAGTGACCATTGGAGCATTAAAGGGTAAAAGGGAATAATATCTGTCATTTACTCTCAAATGGTTTAGAAAAAGAAGTAAATACAGATATAGATAAAGATACAGAGAGAAAAAATGATAAAGCAAATGTGACAAAATGTTAACATTTGAGGAATCTGGGTGGGGGGAAGGTCTACAGGTATTCGTTGACTCATTTGTACAACTTTTCTGCACGTCTAAAATTATGCAAAAATTGTAAGTAAAAACCATATAAATTAGAACTTGTCACTTCCATGATAAAATAGTCCAGTCCAGTGACTTCCCATTGATTTTCCATTGAAATGAATTTCCCATTAAAATAAAGCCTGAGAGATTATTTCACAAGTATGTGCAGGGCACACTCTAAAATGTATACCATTTTTGTATAAAATCACACACATGAAAAGGTTATTTCATTGTTGCCAGTTTTAGACCAAATACCAAAGTTGCTGCTGCTCCATGTTTGTTCTTCCTCTATATTTCCATTTCTAAAATGTCTTCAATTTCCCTAACGTACAATAGTTTGATTTCTGTTGTTGTCTTTTTTTGTTTTTACTGTTTTCTGTAATCATTTCCAACTGCTTTAAAGCCGGGTGAATGCTTACCAGTCTTTGTTCAGCTGGGTCATAAATTAAGGGATAAACTAAAGCGAGTCCAAACAGCAAGTGTAGAGGTAGACCAGGAACCCTCCTCGCTACTGAAGACAAGATCATTTATGACTGTCCTATGTTTACAGCCTTTCTGAGCTGTTATCCTAATTATTTACACAAGACCACTTGTGTCAATGTGGGCTGTGTTTGCATCTTCCATAAGAAGGTATCTGGTACTTCCCTAAAGTACTACATGTAGAATCACACCAAATCCCTTAATATCCATACTACAGTATGATGCAAAAACAAAAGAAGGAAAGAAAACAAGACATTTCTTGGTACTCCATAATTGGCTTTTATATTAATTAAACACTCATCAACTCTCTTTTTCTGGAAATGTGATTACAAGGTCTATCTCTACCACATCCTCTCCAACTATTTTATGCATCACAAAGGTGTGTGACGTACCTACTGTGTTTAAGACACCTTGCTTGATACAAGACCTGAATGAAAACTGTGTAAGACATCATTCCTGCCCTCATGAAACATTCTTTGGCTCCATATGCTGGACGTATCTCTTTCACAGCATTTATCACATTCCTTTATGAGAGTTTATTTCCATTCCTGACTTTCCCATTTGATGGAAATGTGCAGATTTCGGTCTTTTTTCTCTGTATCAAGTGGTCCTTTATCTCTAGTCAATGTCTCATTCTAGCATTAGAAAACTTAGTTAAAAATTAAATGAAATAGAGTGAAGTAAGTCAAGAAAGAAAAACACAAATACTGTAGATTACCGCATATATATGGAATCTAGAAAAATGGTACTGATGAACCTAGTGGCAGGGCAGAAATAGAGACACAGACATAGAGAATGGACTTGTGGACAGGGGGGGAAAGGGGAGGGTGGGACGAACAGAGAAAATAGCATTGACATATATACACTACCATATGTAAAACAGTTAGCTAGTGGGAAGCTGCTGTATAGCACAGGGAGCTCAGCTCAGTGCTCTGTGATGACCTAGATGGGTGGGTTCGGGGGGCGGGAAGGAGATCCAACAGGGAAGGGATATATGTATACATGTAGCTGATTCACTTTGTTGTATAGAAGAAACTAACACAACATTGTAAAGCAACTATAATCTAATAAAGATGTAAAATAAATAAATAAAAAGTAAGACAAAAGAAATTAAATGAAATAAATGCATGAGGGTTCTTCTTGGCTGGGCAGAAGGTAAGAGATCAAAAGGGCTGACGCAAAGAGTCTGCTTGCATGAAGGTGAAGAGAGTCTACGAGGGCACAAGTGTTTGTGGGACAGGAGAAGCAGAGACAGCACAATTCCTCTGACACAGCCCCGTCCACCCAACCCCTCCAGCAGGAAGCAGGGAGGCGCCTCTGCAGGGTGTGCAGAGCACACACACCTCTGGAGAGGAAGACACGGTGCCCAAGACACACAACAATGAAGGGTCTGGTCTCAACACCTCACCTCTGGAGAGGAAGACACGGTGCCCAAGACACACAACAATGAAGGGTCTGGTCTCAAAGGTTTAGTACCTCTGACCTGGACTGGTGTGGGGTGAGGAGTGGATGGTGGGGTGTTGTGTGGGGAGGGGACCAGGCATCAAAAAGCATAACTTCTCCTTCTTTGGAACCTCCTCCCACCCTCCACCACCCCCTCTTAGAATAAAGCAGAAGAGGCAGAGCTCCCCTAACAGAAATGCAAGTCTAAAGAAGATGGGTAGAACCATGTTTTACATTCTGTTTTAAAGGAATGGTGTAGACAGTGTGTAGGGATGGCTGGTCAGAGAATGAGAAGGTCCCGGACATGGAAAATATTTCTCAACTGCTTACTTCACTCAGAGTTTCTGGGAAAAAGGACTGAATCCTGTATCATCAGCAGTGAAGTCTCATCAGGCCACTTGGGTCTCCACTGTGACCAACTGAAATCCAGACTCCTTACTTATATCTGGGTAAAAATATAAATAAGTTTCAAAATCAATATGCCTCCTTTCCCATTAAGACATCCTGGTGCATTTGATTTTTTAAATAAGCAAATCACATATGTGATTATATCCCACGTTTCATGGGAAAGTCCTAGAAACTATGGATAAGTATGACCCAAGTCTATAACAAAATTTAAATCTATTAATTGATTTATTTATTCAATGAGTATTTATTAGGTGCTCATTATGTACAAGGCAGTCTGTTTGCAACTAGGAAAACAGAAATGAATAAGAGCATATGATTGAATTTCAACCCCTCCTATTTTCTTATATTTTGAAGGAGAACAGGAAGGTTACGGAAATGACAATGTATATGCGAGACCGGATTAAATAATTCCAGTTATATTCTGCTTACGTGAGATATACTTAATATAGGACACTGCAAGTTAGAAAATAAAGGTATTATAAAAACACACCAGGGAAATAGCAAAGTCAGTATAGTTTTATTAATATTAGACAAGATAGGTGGTAACACATACACAGAATATCACTAGATATTTCAATTTACTGGGTAGATAAAAAATATTTCTAAATTCATATGCCTCTAATAACATTGTCTTAGAATTTACAAGGCAAAGTTGTTTAACAGCACTACAAGAAGAGATTTACAAATCTACGATCATAATGGCAGTTTTAATGTATCTCTCTTAGTATGCCAACAGGCAACAATTTCAGCACAGCAAAGTTAACAAGTCTAATCTAATGAATATATGTCAAATACCACAGCCATCATCAGAAGCCTTGATATTATTTTCAGCGATGCATCAAACATTTAGAAAAATTAACTATGTATTAATTTATATGATTTGGAATACAAGGGAACTTTCTTAACCTTGACAAAGGGTTTATGAAAACCACTACTCAGCACCATTTAAACCATAAAATGTATTAGAAGAATTTCCTTTAAATTAAGAATAAGACAGAGATGCCTGCTAACGCATCTTCTATTTAACATTATTTTGGAGATCCTAGCCTGCCCAATAAGTTCAGAAAGAGAAAGTAAACATACAAGGAAAGGAAACTTGTTGCTCTTAGATTATATTATTTCCTCCATAGAATACTACTGAAATCTACAGATTAATTTTTTGAATTGACGGGATGATTTAGTAAAACTGCTGGACCAAAAAAAAAAAAAAACTTACAAAAATAACTTGCATTTCTACACATGAGCAAAGTTCCAGACATTAGAAAGAGATGTCACCATGATGTCAATAAGAATTCTAGAAACAAATCAAAAAAAAAGTATTCAAGATTTGATGGAGAAGATTGTTAAAGGTAGGACAATTACCTAAATAAATAGACATACCACATATATGAGCAGGAAAACTGAACACAGGCCATCCGCACTTCTAACGTCTCTCATACGCACACATTTTTTATGACTACAGTTTAGTTCAAAAGCACACATCCACCAACCTCACAGTTCAAATGACTGTTTCCACCGTCTATTTTCTGAGAGTCACTGCATAGATACAAACTGCCACTAAGTCTTCAGTCCACACATCATGACATACATAACAGATGCGCATCATGGTCAGTGACCAATCACATAGTTTCTTCCAAAGTCTGTTAGTGATTAGTCACTGCACATCTGTCACCCAGTTCACGCACAGAGAGCAGAGCTCGGGTTTGTCTACTTGGCTCCCAGTAATAAACCCACATGTCGTTTTACAAAAATGGATAATTGAAGGAGGAAATTGTCCAACAAAGATAAAAGTGCAGTATATTCATTTCGTGTTGCTGCTGCAACAAATTGCCACAAATTCTGTGGCTTAAAACTACACACATTTATCCTCTTATGGTTCTGGAGGTCAAAAGTCTGCAATGAATCTTACAGGGCTGACATCAAGAAGTAAACAGAGCTGGTTCCTTCAGGAAGCTGCAGGGGAGCACCTATTCCCTGCCTCTTCCAGCTTCTAGAGGCTGCCTTGCTACCCCCTGGCTCACAGCCACATCGCTTCAACCTCTTCTGTCTTCACATCACCTTCTCTCTCTGATCTCCTGTCTCCTGTGATTCCATCAGGTCCACCTGGATAATGCAGAGTAATCTCCCCACCTCAGGATCCTTAACTTAATCTCATCTGCAGAAGCCCTTTTGCCATAGAAGGTCGTATTCACAAATTCTGGGAATTAGGACGTGGGTAGCCAGCCTGCCGTGCAGCAAAGAAACAAACGTGATAACGTGAAACTGGATGTGATTAGAAGACAGCTGACCATGGGAATGTTGACACTACCACTTTCTGAGAGCTTTTAGATAGGCAGCCAGAGGAACTTAGTGGAGGTAAGTTTTCAACATAAATGAGGAATATGGTTGTGACACAGTCCCAGGAGAAGTGAAAGACCTCTCAGAAATGTTCCACAACAATGAGAGTGTGTAGAGAAAAATGTTGGACACCAATTCAGACTTAGAAAGGAGGATGAAAATCCTTCAAGGCATGGATGAGATCCTTCCTCCAAACCATAAGTTCTATGATTAGAAGTAAGCATACACAGTCCCAACTATTGAGATTTTTAGGAGAAAAAGAAAAAAAACATTACTTCTCAATGTTTCTCGTGTTTCTAATTACCATGTACTAAGTAAACATTAAGTTTACAATTTTCTGACTTTCTATATATTTACAATTGGCAATAAAAGAAGTTTTAATGTTTCGACAGAAAGTTTTAAAGGTCACAGAACCATCGTGATTATCAAGATGGCTTTGCACGTTTCAGCTGACACCCCCAACATTTTACACCTCCAAAGCCCTGCAAAGTCAGGGCTGCCCAAAGTGTAAATGCCAACCTGGGGACAGGCTGGCACCGCTCATAATAAATCTTAGGTTAAGGTAAACAAGATGGCATGATTTTGGTAGATAGATAACTACAGGTCTCGAACAGACCACACAGGTATGGAAATTGATATTGCATATTTCCTAGGAAAGGAGAAATTACTCCAGATGGAAAAAGTAACTAGACTTGAAAGGCAAATCTAAAACTTTCAGAAAAAATGTATAAAAGAAATCATTATAACAAAGATAAGAAATGGTTTCTTCATAAAGCCCTAAGGGAAAACACTGATATACTGGTCTTAATTAAAATTAAAAATTTCTGTTAATCAAAAATCACAATAAGGAGAGTGAAAAGACAAGCTACAAAATGAATCCATACACAGCAGATGCAACTTAAAAAGTCTTATTACCCAGAATACATAAAGAACTTCTATAAAACAGAGAAAGAATATCCACTCAAAAGAAAATTGTACAAAAGGCCCTAACAGACAGTTCACAGAAAAAGAAAACTAAACAGACAATAAACATATGCAATCAAGAATATATGCCTTAATACCACATCATCCAGAGTGGCAAAAATTGTAAGTTCTAACAACAGTTGACAAGGAGCTAAAGCAATGAGAACTCTCACGTACTGCTGATGACAGTGTAAATACATAAAAGAACTCTGGGGAAAATTTGACATTACTTTAAAATTTTATTATCTGCCTACTTCATGATCCAGCAATTACATTCACGGCCACACACCCTAGAGAATGTCACCCAAAGGTACACCAGGGGACGAACAGAATAAACAGAGATCCCTGCTGGTATTCAGAAAGAGAGGCAGAACCAAGCGTCCACACAGAGGGATGGACAAAACAGACACAGATGCATCCACGCAAAGGGCCAGTGATGGGAAAGGATGGTGTCATGGCTACAGGTGCCCTTTGGGATAAATAGGGAAACAAAGATGAAAAGGGCAAGTCAGAGAGAATACCTATGCGATTCCATTATATAAGGTCCCAAAATAGGCAACGCTAAAGTGTATGTTGCTTAAAAAACTCATACACACACACACACACACACACACACACACACACACACACACACACACACGCACACACAGTAAAACTCAAACAAAAGAACAACAAACATAAAATTTACTGTGGTGGCCCCTGGATGGACTGTAAGAGTGAAAGAATTCAGAAGAGGTGCACAGTGGGTTCAGAGGTGTTGGTGATGTTCTATTTCTTAAGTTTAGTGGTGGGCACATAGAGGTGTGTTTCTTTTATGTAATAGATATATATGCATTTTTATATATAGCATAAATATATGCATATATATGGATAGATTACATATATACTTTTATATATGAACTTTTTCAAACCAAAAAAATGTTTTAAAATTTTGAATGCTTAATAAATCATTCTGCTTAGAAGGCTCCCTAAATATAATAAGCACAGGGTTTTGTGGAGACTAAAAAACCGTGCCATTACAAAGGTCCTGGGTAGAACACTGAGCTGAGCCGGGCCACCAGGAACATCCATCCCTCTGCCGTCTCAGGATATGGTTCTTGCCTGTGACGTCGCCCTCCCGGGTGGGAGCCAACCTGGGGCAGCTCTGCCTTTGGATCCTTTCCCTTCTGAAACAGAGGGTTGTGCTCTCCATAATTTAGAAGTCTCTAATGTTGCATGTTTGGCTGTTTTTGTAACCCAACAGATGCAGCTATCTCAAACACCCACATTCCCCAGAGTATGCTAATCCACTTAGAAAATGTATAATTGATTTTTTGGTGAAATATGCAACAGACCCTGCCTGGTTTCAAACCAAGTGTTGTGCATTCATGATCACACAGGTTGGACCTTAACTAGCCTGATTCTTTCAGTCCAAGTCTCACATTTAGACCACTTAAAGGTGAGTTTGAAGTTCTGTTTTGATCGGCCACTTGGAATAATCGTGTCTTGACCACGGAAACACCAGCTGTCCCAGGAGGTCAGGTGAGATGAGACCACATAAAATCATGGCTGGTCCTTTGAGTGAAACTCCCACACATTTCCTGGAGCTACTAAGTAGGTTCGTATGCATAGATCTGTTCAAGGCTTTGTGAAAAAAGTATTTTTTGCTGAATGAAATGATTTGACTTCCATGTGGAAATTTTACTCAAAACACAGACGCTGAGTCTGGAAACCATTTGAGTGAACACTATGGATGAAGCCCCTTGAAGATGACATCGGCCTCCTCCTTTATGTCAAACCATTTCTCTGCTACCTTTTAAAACTTAGCAACTACAGTGGGCACCATCTCCTAGCTCTGAACTCTACTGCCTCTACCATGGTAACTGGACACTGCATAGCACAATCTTATACGTATACTATTGTTCCTAAGAGCCCCCATATTTGTGAGACTGTCTCCCCGATAGGACTGAAAATCATGGAATGTAAATCAAGCTAAAGGATAGTGGCTCCCAGTAAAAGAACTTTTACGATTAAAATACACATGCCCAGGCTTCCCTCGTGGCGCAGTGGTTGGGAGTCCGCCTGCCGATGCAGGGGACGCGGGTTCGTGCCCCGGTCCGGGAGGATCCCACATGCTGCAGAGCGGCTGGGCCCGTGAGCCATGGCCGCTGAGCCTGCGCGTCCAGAGCCTGTGCTCCGCGACAGGAGAGGCCACAACAGTGAGAGGCCCGCATACCACAAAAAAAATTTTTTAAATAAAAATAAATAAAATACACACACCCTTCTGAACGCCCTGCACTATAAAGCATGTGGAATCTCTGAATTAATCTGCACGACCTAATTCACAGGGGTGGAGTGGGTGAGGGGTGATAAATTCAGCCCCACTGAACAAACTCTCCTGCAGCACGATCAAGGCTTAAGACCACGGGCCGGAGAGTCAGTGACCTCAGCCACTCAGACTGGCTTGTCATTTTACTTCCCTACCCAAGTCGTTTCGTTTTCCTCCACCTACATTTCCTCATCTCTAGAGTGGAGATGATCATGCCTATGTCACAACATCAAGTGAAATATTTATGTGTGCATGCATGTGTTCATACGTGTATGTACATATGTCTGCATGTGTGTATTTATGCACGTGCACGTGTGTCTGCATGTATGTGTGCACAGTTGTGTGTGTGTTAGGGGTGGCTGCTGTTGCTTTCTGTTGTTACCTACTCTGCTCCTTTGAACTTCATGCAGATGCCAAAGCAATCTGAAAATTCATGTTTGGGACAAAGCCTCTGCATAAATGCTTTTATTTAATATATTCTTGACTGTTTCTCTAGAGCCTAGCACAATGTTTGACAGACAAGAGTCCCTCGATGAATGTGTTTGAAAGGATGTCTTTACACGTATAGAAAACACACACACACACACACACACACACACACACACACAGTTCCATCATTCCAGAGATTCGATAAATAAAGATGTTATTCAAGAAAGTGGCAGAATGAATTGCATGGAACAATTAAATTCCCCATCAACAGACCTGG